>NC_052069.1:98706939-99006939 GCF_015852505.1 Tachyglossus aculeatus
CCACTGGCCAAGCTAGGAATGGAATGGGTAGGCCTCTGCTTGACTCTCCTTCCTGTAGCTGAGACTGGTAAAATACTGAAAACTCTCCAGGTGTGACCCTAAGAGGGGCCTCCAATCTTACCTCACTGATTTCCTACTGCAACCCTGCCTCACTCTTTACTTCTCCAGTGACATCTTGCTCACTGTACCTGGTTCTCCTCTCTGTCACTGCTGACCCCTTTCCCGTGTCCTCCTTCTGACCTGGAACTCCCTCCCCCTTCCACATATGGCAGACCAGCAGCCTCACCCTACCTTCAAACCTTATTAAAATCCCTTTCCCCAATTAAGCAGTATGGCTCAGTGGAAAGAGCATGGGCTTTGGATTCAGAGGTCAATCAATCAATCAATCAATCGTATTTATTGAGCGCTTACTGTGTGCAGAGCACTGTACTAAGCACTTGGGAAGTACAAGTTGGCAACATATAGAGACAGTCCCTACCCAACAGTGGGCTCACAGTCTAGAAGGGGGAGACAGAGAACAAAACCAAACATACTAACAAAATAAAATAAATAGAATAGATAGGTACAAGTAAAATAAATAAATAAATAAATAGAGTAATAAATATGTACAAACATATATACATACATACAGGTGCTGTGGGGAAGGGAAGGAGGTAAGATGCGGGGGATGGAGAGGGGGGACGAGGGGGGAGAGGAAGGAAGGGGCTCAGTCTGGGAAGGCCTCCTGGAGGAGGTGAGCTCTCAGTAGGGCCTTGAAGGGAGGAAGAGAGCTAGCTTGGCGGATGGGCAGAGGGAGGGCATTCCAGGCCTGGGGGAGGACGTGAGCCGGGGGTCGATGGTGGGACAGGAGGGCTGAGTAGGTGCGAATGAGGTTGCCGTTAATGTAACTTGGTGATAACAAGGGCCTTTTTCCCGAGGAGTGTGTGTGGGGGGAGAGGTCATGGGTTCAAATCCCGGCTCCGCCAGTTGTCAGCTGTGTGACTTTGGGCAAGTCACTTAACTTCTCTGGGCCTCATTTACCTCATCTGTAAAATGGGGATTCAGACTGTGAGCCCCCAGTGGGACAATCTGATCACTGTGTAACCTCCCCATTCATTCATTCATTCAATCCTATTTATTGAGTGCTTACTGTGTGCAGAGAACTGTACTAAGCACTTGGGAAGTACAAGTAGGAAACATATAGAGACGGCCCCTACCCAACAATGGGCTCACAGTCTAGACGGGGGAGACAGACAACAAAACAAAACATGTGGACAGGTGTCGTTTCGTCAGAACAAATAGTATTAAAACCAAATGCACATCATTAACAAAGTAGAATAGTAAATCTGTACAAATAAAATAAATAGAGCAATAAATCCGTACAAACATATCTACAGGTGCTGCGGGGAGGGGAAGGAGGTAGGGCAGGGGGAATGGGGAGGAGGAGAGGAAAAAGGGGGCTTAGTTTGGGAAGGCCTCCTGGAAGAAGTGAGCTTTCAGTAGGATAATAATGATGGCATTTTATTAAGTGGTTACTATGTGCAAAGCACTGTTCTAAGTGCTGGGAAGGTTACAAGGTGATCAGGTTGTCCCACGTGGGGCTCACAGTCGTAATCCCCATTTTTCAGATGAGGTCACTGAGGCACAGAGAAGTGAACTGACTTGCCCAAAGTCACACAGCTGACAAGTGGCGGGGCCAGGATTTGAACCCATGACCTCTGACTCCAAAGCTCGTGTTCTTTCCACTGAGCCACACTGCTTCCCCAGCACTTAGAACAGTGCTTTGCACATAGTAAGTGCTTAATGCCATCATTATTATCCTACTGAGAGCTCACCTCCTCCAGGAGGCCTTCCCAGACTGAGCCCTTTTTCCTCTCCTCAGCTTTAAAGCACCCAGTCACAATGAGCTCTCCTCCACACCTAATCTCACAAATCTCCTTCTACAACCCAGCCCATATACTTAGCTCCTCTAACATCAACCTACCTACTGTACCTCGATCTCACCTCTCACCACCAACCTCTTGCTCATGTCCTCCTCCTATCCTGCACCCTTCATTTCCAACAGATAATAATAATAATGACGGCATTTGCTAAGTGCCTACCATGTGCGAAGCACTGTTCTAAGCATGAGGGGATACAAGATGATCAGGTTGTCCCACGTGGGGCTCACAGTCTTCATCCCCATTATGCAGATGAAGTAACTGAGGCACAGAAAAGTGAAGTGACTTGCCCAAAGTCACACAGCTGACAAGTGGTGGAGCCGGGATTAGAACTCATAATTTCTGACTCCCAAGGCCATGCCCTTTCCACTGAGCCACGCTGCTTCTCATAACAGATAAGAACCCTTCATTCATTCCCCTCCCAGCTCCACAGTACTTGTAAAAATATCTGTAATTTTATTTATTTATATTAATGTCTGTCACCCCTCTAGAATGTAAGCTCATCATGGGAAGGGAACATGTCTTATATTGTTATGTGGTATTCTCCCAAGCTTTCTCCCCAAGTTAAAAATCCAACTAAAATCATAGATCCTCCAAGAAACCCTCTCTAACCTCAAAACCTGCCAGTCTCACCTCCGCAACATTGCCAAGATCTGCCCTTTCCTCTCCATCCATACCGCTACCCTGCTCGTTCAAGCTCTCATCCTATCCTGTCTGGATTACTGTATCAGCCTTCTCTCTGATCTCCCATCCTCGTGTCTCTCTCCACTTCAATCCATACTTCATGCCACTGCCCGGATTGTCTTTGTCTAGAAACACTCTGGGCATGTTACTCCCCTCCTCAAAAATCTCCAGTGGCTACCAATCAACCTATACATCGGGCAAAATCTCCTCACCTTCGGCTTCAAGGCTGTCCATCACCTCGCCCCCTCCTACCTCACCTCCCTTCACTCCTTCTCCAGCCCAGCCCACACCCTCCACTCCTCTGCCGCTAATCTCCTCCCCGTGCCTCGTTCTCGCCTGTCCCGCCATCGACCATTGGTCCACGTCCTCCCCCGGGCCTGGAATGCCCTCCCTGTGCACATCCACCAAGCTAGCTCTCTTCCTCCCTTCAAGGTCCTACTGAGAGCTCACCTCCTTCAAGAGGCCTTCCCAGACTGAGCCCCCTCCTTCCTCTCCCCCTCCTCCCCCTCCTCCCCCTCCCCATCCCCCCACCTTACCTCCTTCCCCTCCCCACAGCACCTGTATATATGTATATATTTGTATGTATTTATTACTCTATTTATTTATTTATTTTATCTGTACATATTTTAATTATTTTATTTTGTTAATATGTTTTGTTTTGTTCTCTGTCTCCCTCTTCTAGACTGTGAGCCCACTGTTGGGTAGGGACCGTCTCTATATGTTGCCAACTTGTACTTCCCAAGCACTTAGTACAGCTCAATAAATACGATTGAATGAATGAATGAATGAATGAACCTCTCATTTTCACATCCTATTTGCCCTTCCTTCTGCATCATATATGCACTTGGTGCATATCCCTAACCATACCTGTACCCTTTGAACCATTTTGATACTAACCCCTCCAATCCCCCAGCAGTAATGGGCTATACATGCTTCTGTTTTCCTTCTCTGTGATTGCTTTTAATGTCTGTCTTCTCCACTAAATTGTAAGTTGCTTGAGGGCAGGGATTGTATTGTACTCTCCCAAGTGCTTAGTACAGTGCTATGCAGACAATAAATGCCCAATAAATGCCACTGATTGTTCATTATATTGAAGTGTACTGCACTAGGCAGCATCAGTGTCACCTATCCATACTACTTGATCTTTAATTTTCTCTAACCCAGTGTCTTACTATGGTGGCCTATATAGCCTATATAGCCACCAATAGCCACCAGGCAAAGCCCTTCTGATAACAACAGAGGAATTTCCACCCCATGGAATACCCCTGTTACTATATTTCCCCCTTTAATTCCAAGTTCATTCCCCATTCCTGGGGAATACAACTTTGGAAATGTAATCACTACTGGCAGGGTGCCTACTCACTCTTTCCCTCTCCAAAAAGCAAACTCCAGGCTATCTAAGTGTTTAGAATAATGGAAGTAAACACAAATACCTATTTCTTTGGAGTTTCACTTTGAAAAATCAATGTTTTCATAGCAATCGATTAAAAAAATAAATTTAAGCACTACCAAATATAGGTTCTTACCCACACAAAATTCCACTGCCCATTTATCTTTTTTAAGATATATTTTGGTAATCAATAGCAACTAATCATCAGGTAATTACTTCTAATAACAATGTGCTCACTTTAATTACAAAGAAACGGATATTAAATGATGTTCATTAATTCTAGCAGACCAAGCCACATATAATGATATGGTGCCCTCTCTCCTTGACTAATTCAAGTTATTTGATCATATCGCTTCAGGACAAAAGGAAATGTTGAATATGCATATATCATCTGTATCTGCAAAAGTCTTTAGAATTTGCATTAAAGTAACTAAGGGAAAAAGTGTGTCAGATTTACAAATTCCCAGAGATATGGCTTTCCTAAATATGGCCCTATCAGAGCAGACATTGTTTCTAAAAGGAAGGGGAAATGACAGTCATTCTGAAATGGATTCATTTCATGGATCTTTCTACCTTTTTTGCATTTCAGTGACACAATGCAAGTCAATGCTTCTCTCAAGCTTATTTCAGTGGAGACTGCAAACTAGTCCATAGGTTTCTCTAATCATCCCCTTTGTCTGGGCTTGGTAGAATTGCCCAAGTACTGTGAGAACTTTAGAAAGCAGGCATTATATATGCCAGGTATACTATTTTGATTGTATTCAAAAGAAATGGGTCAGGTCCTTCTCCCACAGAAAAATCTTGCAGTAACATTTCCTTATGTGTGTGCAATTGGGGGTTCCCAGTTTAGTCCATGCATTTTTGTTTTGACATTTTCTTGTGTGTGTTAATTGGCAAAAATTCCAGGCTTGACCACTGAATATTGCTAAAACTGGAAATTCAGTGCAGTTGGGATTAGCACCAATGTTTGGAGGAAGAGGAAGAGGAGGAGGAAGAGAAGAAGGATAACTTAGTCGAAAGCACATGGGCTTAGGAGTCAGAGGACCAGGATTCAATCCCAGTATGGCCCCTTGTCTGCTGTGTGACCTGGGGAAAATCACTTAACTTCTCTGTGTCTCAGTTACCTGATCTTTAAAATGGGGATTAAGACTGTAAACCCCATGTGGAACATGGACTGTAGGAAACCTGATTAGCTTACATTTACTCCAGTACTTAGGACAGTACCTGGCACATAGTAAGCACTTCAAAACAAAACAAAACAAAACAAAAAAAAAGAAAGAGGAGGGGTATAAAAGCACAAAGTGCTCTTCAGATTCTAAGTCTGAGGGACTTTAAGAGTGGCATTTGTCCAGCTCCACTGACATTAAACTATTACCTTAGACTTAAATAATAATAATAATAATAATAATAATGGTATTTGTTAAGCACTTACTATGTGCGAAGCACTGTTCTAAGCGCTGGGGGATACAAGGTGATCAGATTGTCCCACGTGGGGCTCACAGTCTTAATCCCCATTTTACAGATGAGGTAACTGTCACAGAGACATTAAGTGGCTTGCCCAAGGTCACACAGCTGACAAGTGTTTGGAGCCAGGATTCGAACCCATGACCTTTGACTCCCAAGCCCATGCTCTTTCCCTTGAGCCATACTGCTTAAATCTTAGAATATTGCCAAAGATTTGAAAGGGATCCAAGATGAGATTTCTTAGCCAACAATCACACATCAGTATTCAGAAGAGTATAGTGTAAAGAAGCAAATTGAATTGGATAAGCTTCTGAAACCTTCAAACTCTATCTTCTGGTAGAAAAAAACATATAGGAATGGCTTAGGGGAAAAAAAGCTGAGCTGGACCATTTTCAGTAGAGAATATGGAATCAAATTAACATTAATGGTGTTCCCACAAGCAGCATTCTGCAGGAAGAAGCAATTATTAATGCACTTTTTCATGATTTGGAAACGGTTTAAACAAAGATGAAAACAATGTTTCTCTTTTTAAAAAATAACAAGCATTCAACCTTGAATGTTTTGAGATTGAAATTATGGCAAATGAACTGTAAGTATCTTTTTTAAAGTCATTTATCAGTCCAGTACTGCACTGTTCTAACAATTTTTTGAGATATACTGTGAAGAACTTAAATATATCCCCAGGACTGACAGGTAAAGAAAACTCATCAGGATTCCTATATATTTCTTATTCGGTTTTCTGCGAATTTAAATGAATGCTCTGTTCATATTGATTTTTGCTGAACAAAGGAGCAAAACAAAATATAATTCCTTTTTCAAACACTAAAATATCTTTCTTTTCCCAGAGAAGTTTTTCTTCTCTCAGATTTGCTAATAGTATAGGTATATTTTTATTTTACAAGAATCTTGGCCATTTGCCTCTATAAACATTAGGGATTTTAATTGGAATTTCTTTTTCAGGGAAGAAATTGGATTCAGAAACATATAGAATTCGATTTCACCTACCCAATTCTGGCATTTTAACAAATGAAGAGAGGCCCACAATAGATTGGTTGGAATGTCCGACATTCCATTACCTCTACTGGATGATCCCATTTTGTCAAGGATGACTCTCTCTGGGTGACCTTTAATGGACTGGAAGTAAACCTGGAACAGATCAACTGCTCTTTCTCCCTCCCCTTCTCCTCTGCCTGCCAATGTCAAGACTTTCTTTGTTGTCATCATTCATTCATTCAATCGTATTGCGCACTTACTGTGTGAAAAGCACTGTGCTAAGCACTTGGAAAGTACAATTCGGCAACAGAGACAATCCCTACTCAACAACTGGCTCACAGTCTAGAAGGGGGAGACAGACAACAAAACCAAAGTAGACAGGCATCAATAGCATCAAAATAAATAAATATTTATTTTGGGCAGGGGTTGGGCAGCGTGGCCTAAGGGGTAAAGAATTATCCATCCAGATGAGCATTTATACTTATACACAAAATTCAGAGATTGCTAATTTAACCACACTGTGAGCCCAGTATGGGACAGGTAAAGTATCCCAGCACTTAACACGTATTAAGCACTTTGAAAAGCATTGTGATGTAGTGGAAAGGGCATAGCTCTGGCCTGCTGTGTGACCTTGGGCAAGTCATTTAACTTCTATGCATTTGTGAAGCCTGACTATGGACAAATTATTCAATGATTCAGTGAGCTATGCAACTGGGAAGGAATCAGGGAAAGACATTTAGGTTTTCAAACACATTAGGCTAGATGAAATCCTGGCCAGGATCCAGAAAGAGATTCAACCCAGTGTTCCTGAAAACAGTCTGAGACAGGAGATAGTGAGAGAAATGAATCTTCAGACAGGAGGGAGTTAGTGTACCAATCTCTAAGGTCAGATTTGCAAATGAGGCAGCTGGGAAAGAGTGATTCCAACACCAGAAATCCCCTACATTTGAATGGGTTCCAATTGGATTAGTCTTCTAAGAACCACCACAATAATATGGGATTAGTTCAGTGCTTAATTTGAGCCAAGCACTGTAGTAAACTCTGAGGTAGATACAACATAATAAGATTGGACATAGTCCTTGTCCTTCATCAGGCTCACAGTCTAAGTAGGTGGAAGAACAGGTGAGCAGGAGCACGGCCTAGTGGATAAAGTATGAGTCAGGAAGTCAGAAGGACTTGGGTTCTAATTCTGACTCCACCACCTATCAGCTGTATGACCTTGGGCAAGTTACTTAACTTCTCTGTGCCTCAATTACCTCATCTGTAAAATGGAGATTAATATTGTGAGCCCCATGTGGGACTCAAATCCTACCTGAGTAACTTGTACCTACCCCAGTGCTTAAACAGCACCTGACACGTAGTAAGTTCTTAACAAATACCATTAAAAAAGCAGTTATTTAATCCCCATTTTATGGATGAAGAAACTGAGGCACAGAGTTCAGCGACTTGCCCAAGGTCATACAGCAAGCAAGTGGCACAGCTAGGATTGGAACCCAGGTCCTCTGACTCCTGAGTCCATGCTCTTTCCACTAGGGCTCACTGCTTCCCATTTCCTAGCATCCATTACTTAACACCCAAGAAGCTCTAGGCAGTCAGGCAGGAAACTGAGAAAGTGCAGTAGGAATGAACTCTATATTTTCTGAAGATGATCTCTTCAAATGTGGGTCCAAACTGCCCTGCATATTACAATGGCACTACCACCTTCTCTAGCCACAGCTGAGTTGAACTGTGTAACTGTAACTACAGCAAAAACACAATCCTCAAACTGTAATGAATCCATGAGAGTGCTCACTGAGTTCACAAGATGTGTAATTCCTTGCTGGTTTTCAAAGGGCAAGATCAAACTCATAATACCCTAGGTAACCTTTGGCTAGAGGGTAGAGGGATTCTGGGTTGCTGAATGATGATATTCTATTTACTCTCCCAAGTGCCTAATACAGTGCTCTGCACACAGTAAGCACTCAATCAATACCACTGATTGATGGACTGAGTGTCTGTAGATAGGCTCTGCATCTAGGAGGGCTGAGCAGTCAGCAAATATGATTTTCCATTAGTCAGATAAAGTTCAAAGAGGTTGAATGACACATCTGAAATTGAAAACAACATGATTTCCTTTAGCAATTGCATTTGGAAAAACCTGCAAGTTCACTTCAGTTTAATTAGAATTCAGGAGCAGACTTTGAAATGGATTTGGTCTGTCTTAAAGCCATATTTGAAGTACTGATGAAAGGAATATTTGAGAAGGCTCTAACTTAATCATCTTCAAATCGTATTAAAACAGACACCAGATTAAAGTATTGACCAATTGCATAACTGATTTTATTTTAATATTAATAAGCTATGGCTCCCTTGACTAAATTCAAAGGAAAAGAGAAATGGAAGGACTCAACACAACATAAAATGTTTTACATAAATTGTTTGAAAATTGATTGCCTAATTATGATTATAGAACCTGGGCCTCCCCTCCTCCAAATAAAGGGTACCAAAAAGCCAATGAGGCTTTATCCATGCATTTACCATTTCCTGCCATCCAAAACCCACTTCACCTTCAAGCTATCACCCCTCATCCTAGAATAGGCAGTAGGCACCCAACGCCTACTCTCCACCAATTCTTCTCTTAACCCCCTGCAATTTGAGCTTCTCTGAGACTCTACTCACCAAAGTCTCTAAAAACTCAACTCTGCCCTAATCTTCCTTGACCTCTCAACTGATTTTGACACTATTAATCCTTCCTTTCTTAGCCGATACAGCATCATGGCATGGCTCCTTCTCAGTTTTCTATGCCGGTTCTTCACCCTTCCCTCATCTTTCAACTGTGGGTGCCCCATGCTGCTTTGTTCTTGCTCCTCCACTCTTCTTGCCCCTCTGTCAATCTCTTGGGGAGCTCATCTGTGCTGAAGCCTGTAGCTGAAGGCTTTAGCCCAAAGCAGAGGAATCCTGTAATTACCTCATAAACTTCAACTTTTTTAAAATATCATATTTCTTCCTACACACAGGGCACCACCCCATGAATGATATGCTACTGTCTTCAACTCAATTTGTAAAATCTGAAGGTTTCTTATTCCTACATATGCTTACATCATGGTCCACACCATTCCCCATTATCTCAAACCCTGAAGATTACATCCTTGGAGTCTTCAACTCTGTCTTTCACCTCCAACATTCTGTCTCTCCCTAAATTCTACCTCATTTTCTTCCAAAATATTTTCCATATCCATCCTTTTCTCCCTACCATTGTAGCCATCAACCTGGTCCAAGCCCTCATCAATTTCCCAGGCTATTGCATTAGCCTCCTTACTTAACTCCCTGTCTCCAGACTCTCCCTTCTCCAGACAGTCCTATGAACACCAACCCAGACCATTTTCCTAAAAGGTCATTCAGAAAGAATCATTCGCCTGCTTAAAATTCTCCAATTTCTCTGCCAATCAATCAGAAACACCTAACCTTTGGATTCAAGGATCTCTTTGACCTACCTCTTTGTTTTCTTTCTGTTGCCTCCACTAGCTAGACCCTTGCTCACACTTTTGAGTCCTCCCAGGCTAAACTCCTACGTGAGACTTGTTCTCCATACTCCAATCATTGACCCACTACGTACTCCTTGCTCTCTGAATGGAATTCCGTCCCTTCTTAGGTTCCCCAAACTACCCTTTAATCCTTCTATTCTCCTCAGGCTAATCTCCATCTGCCTGGTTGTGTAAAACCAACACTCATCCTGCTAGACTCTAAATCCTTTGAGGGCAGAGTTTTTTTCTTCTCACTTTATTGAACTCACTAGGGAATGTATCTGCCAGCAATGTGGTATTGTAAGAATAATAATAATGGCATTTGGTAAGTACTTACTATGTGTGAAGCACTGTTCTAAGCATGGGGGTTGGGGGATACAAGGTGATCAGGTTGTCCCGTGTGGGGCTCACAGTCTTCATCCCCATTTTACAGATGAGGTAACTGAGGCACAGACAAGTGAAGTGACTTGCCCAAGGTCACACAGCAGACATGTGGCAGAGCCGGGATTAAAACCCATGACCTCTGACTTCCAAGCCTGGGCTCTTTCCACTGAGCCATGCTGCTTCTCTCGTCCAAGAGCTTAGCATAGTTCTCTGCACATAGTAAGTGCTTAATAAACACCATTAATGAGGAGGAGGATGATTATGCTGATGACCTGGGTTTTAATCCCACCCCCTACACCTGTCTGCTTTGTGGCCTTGGGCAAGTCAATTAACTTCTCTGTGCCTCAATTCCCTAATCTGCAAAATGAGATTGTAATGCCTGTTCTCCTTCTTACTTAGATTGTGAGCCCCATGTATCCACCCCAGCAGTTAGGACATTGCTTGACACATAGTAAGCACTTTAAAAATACCACAATTATTATTATTCCTGATTATTATTATTGGCTTAGCCCAGAAAAAGAAATTTCTCAGGAAGAAAATTGGGAGCGGTTTTCCAAATCTGCCCAGAGATAGAATTGATACTGTGCTGCCTCCTGAAACAACTGTTCTTGTTATATGCCCTGTTCTTCTTCCTATGGTGGGTTTGCCAACCAAATTGTATCCACTTTGCCCCTCACTATTGTCTATGTCCTTTGTGTGTTCCCAAGTGCATAAATCAGTGCTATGAACACAGTAGACTCTCAGGATACACTGATGATGATTTTGACTCCCCCTGTAGAATGTAAACTCACTGAAGGGAGAGACTGTGTCTGTTTATTATTGTATTGCTCTGTCCCAAGTACTTAGTACAGTGTTCTGCACAAAGTAAATGCTCTATTAATACGATTGACTGACAGACTGACTCCTCCTTGATAATAATCTCATGGACCAATTCCTCCTGGATGGATTCCACTACAGGCACCATTTTAGTTTCTCTCATTCTCCAACCCTGTGCCTCCATCTGGCTGCTGCACTGGAGAGATCAGAGCCAATCTCCAAATTCAGACAGGTGCCTACCAGAAAGGAGCAGCTTCAGTCATTTAACCACCCTGAGAATGCCATCCGAGGAACATTTCTCCATCCTTTTCCTGACTGCAAACCAACTCTGCCCCTATAATCTACACAGCTGCCCCTCAATCAATCCATCAATCAATCATATTTATTTAGCGCTTACTGTGTGCAGAGCACTGTACTAAGCACTTGGGAAGTACAAGTTGGCAACATATAGAGACAGTCCCCAACAGTGGGCTCACAGTGGGCTCAACCAACTAGCCAGGCAGCTGGAAGCATAGACACCCCTTTTGCCCCCAGTAACAAATCAGTTCTGTCTCACCATCATGTTTGAGAGGGGCTGCAAAGCTGTAACCATGATAATAATCATATTATTCAGGAGCTTACCACACAACAAGCACTGTGGTAAGCACTGAGGTGGCCCAAGACAATTCCATCAGACGCAGTCCCCATCTCACACTGGCTCACAGTCAAAGAGGGAGGGAGAGAGAGGCATCAGCATGGCCATTATGAGAGGGGCCTCACCAACAACCCCATCGCATGATGCCCTGAGGCTGCCACTTACCTCATTTATCATCTGCAGCCTGTCCTGGCAGCAGGGTAAAGTGGAGCAGCCCAGAGTCACTAGCAGCTAGTACAGCAGCAATCTGTCAAGCTGCCTCACAGGTTTATCATAAGGCACCAATATAATAGAAAAAAAATACTTCCTATATACCAGCTTAATCATCTCCAGTCCTCCCACACAAAATTCCAACAAAAAGTGGTATTAGCAAATCGCCTTAAAGTTAGCTGACTACTGAATTCAATATCTGAAAGGATATAAGAAATACACAGATCCTGGAAAATGATTTTATTCTGGTACTAAGTTGGTTCAGTATGGGGACTTTTACAGTTGGAAATAAACAGGTAATTGTCTTAGGTCAAGAAATAAACTATATAGAGAAGCAGCATGGCTCAGTAGAGAAGCAGCATGGCTCAGTGGAAAGAGTACAGGCTTTGGAGTCAGAGGTCATGGGTTCAAATCCCGGCTACACCAATTGTCAGCTGTGTGACTTTGGGCAAGTCACTTCACTTCTCTGTGCCTCAGTTCCCTCATCTATAAAATTGGGATTAAGACTGTGAGCCCCACATGGGACAACCTGACCACCTTGTAACCTCCCCAGCGCTTAGAACAGTGTTTTGCACATAGTAAGCGCTTAATAAATGCAATCATTAGTATACTGAAGTATGTATAGTTGGTAATGGAATAGAACACAATTTGGACAAGAAGCCATATTCCACAGGAATGCAGTAAATAATGGGCCTGATTCTGACACATAAGGAGCTTTATAAATGCCAGGATTGTAAGGATTGTTGACTTAGACATTGTAAAAATGGATAGAGCAAATATGAGAGATTTATTGCAGCAAACGGTTCCAAAAGAGCTTATTGAAACATTCTGGGAGAAAACCGTGGCTATAAATTACTTAAATCTTGTTAACATGGTTTTATGCACCTCAGAGAAAAACATAAGGACAGAAAATGGTTGGAGGTGTTTGTAAAAAAAATGTTAGCCTTCTCAGGTACAACATTTTTAAATGGGAAACATACTGGAGAGGGTTTTGAGAGTGTGCTTAGTAAAGGTGGTTTTTGAGGGTAAATTACTGAGGATGCAAAGCCTAGTTGAGAGAGCTTGGGACTAGAAGTCGGAAATCTTTGAGAATAAATTTCTCACCCTAAAAACTTCATATATAGCTACTAGATTTATACGCTCCTCAAGGGCAGGGATCGTGCTCACTAAATCTATTGCACTCTCCAAAGTTCTTAATACAGTGCTTTGCACAAGAGTAAGCATGCAATAAATACTATTGGTTGATACATACAACTAGGTGGATAGGAAGCTAAATCTGCCCTTCATATGAGAAGATAATGCCTCTGACACTGAGATGTCACTTCGGCAAAAATCTAGAACTCAGACCCAATCCTTATAGCTTTGGGTGGGGTGTAATAGCCTGCAGGGAGAGGATGTTTGCTTGGTCTATGGTGAAGAGTTTTTGCCCAAGGAACAACGTAAAGTGTCTTGCATCATAGGCACTTACCCGGAATCCTGAAAACAACCAGCAAATGTGGACAGAGAAGACAGAGAAAGTAGCTGCTTGTTCGTGGTGTAATGGCCATGTACTGCAGTTACTTTAGCTGTAAATGGGCTTGCTACTTCTAATTCTTACCCTCTCAGGATCACACCTAGAGACTTTCCAGTGCTCTTTCAGTCACGGCTATGGGTGGGAGAGTTGAGCATTCCATTCCTAGCTTGGGCAGTGGCTAGCGAGTGGAAGGCAATCTGCTACAAGTCAAAACTCACCTGCGCTAGGCAGCAGTGGCAGGGGAGAGAGTAAAGGGCGGAGACTCGAGTTTACTGCCGGGAAAGAGGCAAGGGTAAACCACTTCTGCATTTTTACCAAGAAAACTCTACGGATACACTAACCATAGCGATTGCAGATAGCAGTGGGACATTCCGGGAGAGATGCGTCCATGAAGTCACTATCGGTAGGAATTTGACAACATGACAAGACGTGTAACTCTTGCAGTGCCGCTTCTGTCTGCCTGATCGCTTGTTGCATTTCATGCCTCAGTTGGAACACAGGTGGCAGGGATCAGAGCATCAAGATAGTGCTGCACAATCCATCTTCACTATAATTCATTCCTTCATTCAGGTTCTCAGTCCTGAAGTCCTTATGGTGGGCCAGAGGCTTGTCTTTAATCCTCATTCATCATCCCGGCATGAGGGTATGTTTGAGAGAGCCAGTGTGCAACTGGAAATCCTATTCCACTCTGTGTCAGCGTAGACTTGTCCTTTGCTGTCTCTGGACTGTAAATTGGTTATGTGCAGGGAATGTTTCAGCTAATTTCCACTGTATTGTGCTCTCCCAAACACATAGTACAGTGCTCGGAACAGAGTAAGCGTTCAGTAAACACCATTGACTGATTGATTGATGAATTTGCCTTCATCAAGGCCTGCCACTTTTTTGGAATGTGTCTCTTGTTATTCCTTACCTTCCTGAAGCTTCTGCTCATTGAGAGCTGCTCACTGAGAACAGCATGCCCTAATAATAATGATGGTATTTGTTGAGGGCTTACTAGGTGTCAAGCACTGTTCTAAGCGCTGGGGTATATACAAGGTAATCAGTTTGGGCCCAGTTCCTGTCACACATGGGACTCACAGTCTTAATCCCCATTTTACAGATGAGGTAACTGAGGCATAAAGAAATTAAGTGACTTGACCAACATTACACAGCAGACAAATGGTGAAGCCGGAATTAGAACCCATGACCTTACAACTCCCAGGCCTGTGCTCTAGCCACTGTGCCATGCTGCTTCTCTAGCCTAGTGGACGGAGCACAGGCCTCGGAATTAAAAGGATCTGGGTTTTAATCCCAGCTCTTCCACTTGTCTGCTATGTGACCTTGGGCAAATCACTTCACTTCTCTGTGCCTCTTTTATCTCATCTGTAAAATGGGGAGTGATCCCCAAGTGCCACATGGATTCCTCCTACTTGATTAGCTTGTAACTACACCAGTGTTTAGTAGAGTGCCTGGCAGATGGAGAGCACTAAACAAATACCATAAAAAAACCCACCTCTCTTGATTACAGCTCACCGCAACAATCTACCTCCTGCTGCTGTTATCTCTCAATGGATTATTGTGTTTACTGATTGTTTGAGAGACTGCTGCATTCTGTCTTTAAAATGTTTGTTCTGCCCTTCTTGTTTGGCTACGCCCCTGGAAGTTCAACATTTAGCAGAAGGTTGGAAAGTCTGCTGCCTTCCTTCCATTCTTATCTTGTGTACCATTCAATGAAGCTGTGTTTTCATGAGCATTGTCTCCGTGGTGGCAGGCTGGCTAGATTCAGGGTCTTCTCCTTGGAATTTCTTGTCCTACCACTTAATGTTGAGACTGGCTCGTAGACAACTGTGGTGAAACTTCTCATGAAGCAGGATGGGCTTTTGGTAGTTAAACCAGGGATATAATAATAATAATAATAATAATAATAATAATAATAATAATAATAATAAAACATTTGTTAAGCGCTTACTATGTGGAAAGCACTGTTCTAAGAGCTGGGGAAGATACAAGGTGCTCAGATTGTCCCACGTGGGGCTCACATCCCCATTTTACAGATGAGGTAACTGAGGCACAGAGAAGTTAAGTGACTAGCCCAAAGTCACACAGCAGACAATTGGCGGAGCTGGGATTTGAGCCCATGATCTTTGACTCCAAAGCCCGGACTCTTTCCATTGACCCACGCTGCTTCTCTATATCAACAATATAGAATGTTAAACCCCTCCAACGCTTGGTAAACCATCTATTTGGTATGAAGACTGATGCATTTTTGACCATATAATAAGAATAATTGTAGTATTTGTTAAAGCTTACTATGTGTCAGGCACTATACTAAATCCTGGGATAGATACAAGTGAATCAGGTTGGACACAGTCCCTTTTCCATAGGGGGGTCACAGTTTTAACCCCATTTTACACTAGAGGTAAATGAGGCACAGAGAAGTGAAGTGACTTGCCCAAAGTCATCCAGCAGGCAAGAGGAAAAGCTGGGAATAGAACCCAGGACCCTCTGACTCCCAGGCATGTGCTCTATCCACTGGGCCATGCTGCTTCCCACACACCTCTTTTCTGCTTTAAAATTCCATGCATAATTGGATAATATGCTCCCTGGCAGCCGAATGGGTGGCTGAATTAAGTTCTGGTGCTTATGAAAATCTTTGTGTTTAGGGCTTAGAGAAGCAGCATTGCCTAGTGGAAAGAGTGGAGGCCTGAGAGTCAGAGGACCTGGGTTTTAATCCCACTTCCTCCATTTGTCTGCTTTGTGGCCTTGGGCAAGTCAACGAATTTCTCTGTGCCTCAGTTCCCTCATCGGCAAAATGGGGATTCAATACCCGTTCTCCCTGCTACTTAGACCGTGAACCCCATGATGATGATAGTATTTAAGCGCTTACTCTGTGCCAAGCACTGTTCTAAGCACTGGGGTAGATAAGGTCATCAGGGTGTCCCACATGGGTCTCACCATCTTAATCCCCATTTTACAGATGAGGTAACTGAGGCCGAAAGAAGTTAAGTGATTTACCCAAAGTTACACAGCTGACAAGTGGTGGAGCTGGGATTAGAACCCACGACCTCTGACTCCCAAGCCCGGGCTCTTTCCACTAAGCCACGCTGCTTGTCATCTTATATTTACCCCACTGCTTAAAACAATGCTTAATAGCAAGCGCTTAAAGCCACAATTATTATTATTGTTATTATTTGAAGGGCTTCCTTGGTTTTCTTTAGACTTATTGTCTGTTCACATCCCTAGTCCAACTCTGTGAAACAATCCATATTCATCCGCACACTTTCTTGTTTATAATCCCCAAAATCACAGGCATCAGCATACAGCAGAGTTCCTGGATGAGTGTCTCAAAAGATTTTCGATGATGTTCATTATCTGATGAGTTAGAAGAGTCACCTAAATGATCAGAAGTATATTCTGACATCAGCTTCCAAGATCCAGGGCACAAGCTGAGCATTGTCGGCTGGATCTACCCTATAGTCCTGTTAATTCCAGTAGTGGTGAGGAAAGGGTTGATAAGGCACCTTCAGCTCTGATCCAGTTAAGTCTACCTTAGTAGTGGGACCTAATGATCTTTATCAATTTTTCAGGGAAGCCCCCATTCAAGATTTATGTTGGTTCCTGAAGCTTGGGTTTCTCTGTGAGATGAACCGCCAATCTCTTCAGAATCTTCACTAGAATCTTCATGTATTTGGAAATGTGATGTCTAGATGTTTTGAGTATTTTAAAATGTATCATTTTCAGAGGGTAATTTTTGTCTCTCCATCTGTAAAGGGTCTTTGGACCTTTCCTTGGATCCTCTAGACTGTAAGCTCGTTGTGGGCAGGGAATGTGTCTCTTCATTGTTGTATTTTACTCTCCCAAAAACTTAGTACAGTAATAATAGTAATAATAATAATGGCATTTGTTAAGCACTTACTATGTGCAAAGCACTGTTCTAAGTGCTGGGGGAGGTTACAAGGTGATCAGGTTGTCCCATGGGAGGTTCACATGGGAGGTTAAATGGCTTAATCCCCATTTTACAGATGATGCAACTGAGGCCCAGAGAAGTTAAGTGACTTGCCCAAAGTCACACAGCTGACAAGTGGTGGAGTTGGGGTTTGAACGCATGACCTTTGACTCCAAAGCCCAGGCTCTTTCCACTGAGCCACGCAGTACTCTGCACACAATAAGCACTCAATAAATTGTATCCATTGCTGAATTGTACTTTCCAAGTGCTTAATACAGTGCTCTGCACATAGTAAGTGCTCAATAAATATGACAGAATGAATGAAATATGATTGAATGAGTGAATGAATGAAATCAACATCACAGGCAGTTTTTGCTCAACTCATGTGTGTCATGATTCATAGCCCAGTATAATAATAATAATGATAATGGCATTTATTAAGAGCTTACTATGTGCAAAGCACTGTTCTAAGTGCTGGGGGGCGGTTAAAAG
This sequence comes from Tachyglossus aculeatus, assembly GCF_015852505.1. Taxonomy (NCBI): domain Eukaryota; kingdom Metazoa; phylum Chordata; class Mammalia; order Monotremata; family Tachyglossidae; genus Tachyglossus; species Tachyglossus aculeatus. The sequence continues at coordinate 98,724,867 of NC_052069.1, forward strand.
GTGATCAGGTTGTCCCACGTGGGGCTCAAAGTCTTAATCCCCATTTTCCAGATGAGCTAACTGAGGCTCAGAGAAGTTAAGTGACTTGCCCAAAGTCACACAGCTGACAAGTGGCAGAGCTGGGATTTGAACCCACGACCTCTGACTCCAAAGCCCGTGCTCTTTCCATTGAGCCACGCTGCTTCTCTAAATGAATCTCTGTATGAATCTCTCAAATCACATCCAAGATTTGAATACTGTTTAGCTTTGTATTGACACTGCAGTTTGAATCTCTAAATAAAGCAAGTTTGTCTTAACATCTATTTGAATACCACCTGGTAGCTAAGTTACAAAGTGTTTCTTCAATCTTCAACATCATTTGCAAGTTCTGGAAAGGAGGAATATGTCCAAAGAAACACTTGATCTGTAGATACTGTTGTAAGAGAATTATACAAATGAAAGCTAAGCTAAAATTCTAATTTTTGGAAATTGTATAAACTTTAATCATTGTTATCATTGAGTTCTTAATCTGTATAGAGCACCATACAAAGTGCTTGGGCTAGTAAAATAGAATTAGTAGACATGATTGCTAAACACAACGGGTTTACAACCTAGAGGGGGAGAACACACATTAAAATTAATATAAAACAAATGTAAGCACAATTTTTACCCAAATTTGAAAATAAAGATATAATTGGCTGCTGATTTATATTATTTTAAAATCCCAAAAATCTAGACCCTTGATTAAAAAAAATTAAATGTAACTGTTAGAAATTGAATAGACAAGTGAGTAGGTGATTACATGTTGATGACTCTCAGAGGAGAATTAGACCATTGTAATTAAATTTTCCAATCCCATGCATTCCAATTACTTTCTTTTCCACATTTCAGCATCACTACCCACCCATGCCTTGAAATCTCCCATGAAGATCAGCTTATCAGATCCTGGAACCATTGTTATGAGTTTATCCAAGCCCTTATGGAATCTTTCTTTTCCTTTCATTACTATTTGTCTTTGTTCAGGCAAATGAGCTGATGATGGGCAGGCTATATAAGTATATGTGATGGCAGGATACACAAGCACCAGAGATGGGACAGAGGCAAGCAGGGATAACAGAACAAGTGTTTTAAAGACTAAGTGAAGCCCAGTCTTAAATAATGTAACATAACAATGAATTTAGGGAAAACCACAGCAACAGACAGACCAGAGTGGCCTGCCACAGGGGAGATAGGATGTTAAGCTGATTTGAAAGCAACAAGAGAAACTTCGAGAGACAAATGCACAATCCCAGCAAAGGGAAATAATTACATTCACACAGTGCAATGATTACCTAGGTTTCCTTTTAGCCACACCAAACGCATCCAAAAGCTCTCAGCAGTGTCATCTTGTAATACAAAGGACAGTGCTCTCCCTTCCCTCATATGCATATGCCTCTCTCTTCCAATACTGATGACTAATTTACAAGAAATGTATCTGTTTTCCAGTCGATTCTTCCCACAGGAGAATTGTAACCTTCTTTTCTACTCACCTAAAATAACTCACTAAACAGTTCTTTCCTCTGGGAGAGGAGCCAAATGGCTATTTGTAGACTGCTTGAAAGATAAGAGAGCATTCCTACTCTGATGGGAAAAATAAAAAAATCCTGTGGACCTTTGAAACATTGGCGATTGCTAACAAAACATCCATTCAGGCACACTTAAGGGAGAAGAGCACTTGAGCTGAGGGTTGGACTTGTCTGGTGAAAAAATAGGTATTTTTCCAATTTGCCTTGCCCTTCCTAATCTGGCCTGGCCCAACTGAGAAGCCATTAGGAACAGGGAAAACCATCTTACTGCTAGTCTTGCTGAACAGTGCCTCCATTCCGACATCTCAGGTTGAAGCAGTGTGGTCTAGTGGATAGAGCACGGGCCAGGGAATTAGAAGGACTTGGCTTCTAATCTAGGCTCTGCTATGTGTCAGCTGTGTGACCTTGGGCAAGTTATTTAACTTCTCTTTTTCTCAGTTACCCCATCTGTAAAATAGGGATAGGGACTGTGAGCCCCATTTGGGAGAGGGACTGTGTCCAACCTGATTTGCTTGTATCCACCCCTGTGTTTAGTACAGTGTCTGGCACATAGTAAGCACTTAAATACCACAATTATTATTGTCATCATCATCATCATCATTATTATTGTTCTTTATTATCTGAGTCAGTAGAACAATTTGCCACTCAGCATCTTGCTGTTCTTAATTCCTGGGGTCATTCCCAAACATATATATGGGGATATATATCCCTGTCCTCCCGAAAAGACTGGCTTTATTATTCATTCAGTAATATTGATTGAGAACTTACTGTGTGCAAAACACTGTACAAAGCACTTGGAAGAGTACAATATTACAATAAACAGACACACTCCTTGCCCACAACAAGCTTACAGTCTAGAAAAGCAGAGTAGTATAGTGGAAAGATCACAGGCCTGGGACTCTGAGGTCCTGGGTTCTAATCTCAGCTCTTCCCCCTGACTGCTGTGTGACCTTGGGCAAGTCATTTCACTTCTCTGGGTCTGTTACCTCATCTGTACAATGAGGATTAAAATGGGGACATTGACAGTGTCCAACTTGATTAGATTGTCTCTAATTAGATTAGATTATGTAATTAGATTAGATTGTACCTCCCTCAATACTTAGTACAGTGCCTGGCACATACTAAGTGCTTAACAAATGCTATTATAAAAAAAAAATCCAATCCATCCGACCTGTTAGTGTCCTGCAATTTCCTAGCACCCGAACCTCTCTGCAGCACTAGCCCCTGTCTTCTCATGTTCTAACAATTCCTCCCGCAAGCTCTCACCTATATGACACTAAAAGTTATTGCTTGAATTTCCACATGAGGATGGAGCAGAGTATCCCTAAACTGTGATCAGGGGGTGGGAAACACATCCCAAATACATACTAAAATTCATTAATGGTTTCTTCTGCAGGATGAAGCAGACACAATCTCACTTGGAGCACTGATTTCATAATTCACAAGGGGACAGCTGCAAATGTTACCTAAATCACCCAGTGGTTCTTAAGATCTTAAGGTAGTAAGCACTTAATAAATGCCATAATTACTGTTATTATTATTATGAGGTGGGACAGGTGAAATATTTTCGTCACAGAGAGAAAGGAAGGGGAGAAGGAGGGAAAGAAAGGGAAAAGGAAGGCAGGAGAGAAGAGAGAGAAAGGGAGCAGGCGTAGGGGAGGAAAGGGAAGTGGGTGGGTCAGTCCTCTCTCTATAAAAATAATGATAGCATTTGTTAAGCACTTACTATGTGTAAAACACTGTTCTAAGTGCTGGGGAGGATACAAGGTGATCAGATGGTCCCATGTGGGGCTCACAATCTTCATCCCCATTTTACAGATGAGGTAACTGGGGCACAGATAACTGAAGTGACTTGCTCAAAGTCACACAGCTGACAATTGGCAGAGCCGGTATTTGAACCCATGACCTCTGACACCCAGGTCTGGGCTCTTTCCATTGAGCCATGCTGCTTCTCTATACCACCATTGGCTTTAAAGCATTCAATCAACTAGCCCCCTTCCATTTTACCTCCCTGATTTCCTACTACAACCCAGCATGCTCATTTTGCACCTCTGATGCCAACCTACTCACTGTAATTTCACCTCATCTATCGCACTTCCTATCACTTGCTTACATCCTGCCTTTGCCCTGGAACTCCCTTTCCCCTCAAATCTCACAGACCATCACTATCCCCACCTTCAAAACCTTTTTAAAATCACATCTCCTCCAGGAGGCCTTCCCCTACTAAACCCTCATTTCCCCTTCTCCCTCTCCCTTCTGCATAACCCTGGTACTTGGATTTGTACCCGTAATTCATTCCACCCTCAGACCCATAGCACTTATTACAAATCCATAATTTATTTTAATGTCAAGCTCACGCTCTAGCCTGTAAGCTCCTTGTGGGCAGGGAACATATCTACCAACTCTATTATATTGTATTCTCCCCAGCACTTTTACAGTGCTCCGCACACAATTGATTGATTGGTCAATTGATCCCATCATGGGACATTACAGATGCCCAAGCTGCCTCAGCTTGGGCACATACCCACTCTGTGTTCAAAGGGCAATATCATGGATCAAAATATATTGCAAGATTAAGCCTAAACTGGAGCCAAGTCAGTGCACTGACATTTCCACATGGCATAGACACCCAAGAGAAGCAGCATGGTGTAATGGATAGAATTTAGGCCTGGAAGTCAGAAGGTCATGGGTTTTAATCCCGACTTCACCACTTGTCTGCTGTGTGGCCTTGGGCAAGTCACTTCACTTCTCTGTGCCTCAGTTACCTCATCTATAAAATGGAGATTAAGACTGTGAGCCCTATGGGGGACAGGGACTGTGTCCAACACTTTTATTCATTCATTCATTCAATTGTATTTATTGAGCGCTTACTGTGTGCAGAGCACTGTATTAAGCACTTGGGAAGTACAAGTTGGCAACATATAGAGACAGTCCCTACCCAACAGTGGGCTCACAGTCTAGAAGGGGGAGACAGAGAACAAAACAAAACATATTAACAAAATAAAATAAATAGAATAAATATGTACAAATGAAATAGAGTAATAAATACATACAAACATATATACATATATACAGGTGCTGTGGGGAGGGGAAGGAGGTAAGGCGGAGGGGATGGGGAGGGGGAGGAGGGGGGAGAGGAAGGAGGGAGCTCAGTCTGGGAAGGTCTCCTGGAGGAGGTGAGCTCTCAGTAGGGCTTTGAAGGGAGGAAGAGAGCTAGCTTGGTGGATGTGCGGAGGGAGGGCATTCCAGGCCAGGGGGATGATGTGGGCCAGGGGTCGACGGAGGGACAGGCGAGAACGAGGCCTAACGGTGAGGAGATTAGTGGCAGAGGAGTGGAGGGTGCGGGCTGGGCTGTAGAAGGAGAGAAGGGAGGTGAGGTAGGAGGGGGCGAGGTGATGGACAGCCTTGAAGCCAAGGGTGAGGAGTTTTTGCCTGATACGATTTGCTTGTATCTACCCCGGTGCTTAGTACAGTGCCTGTCGCATAAGCACTTAACAAATATCATAATAATAATAATAATAATAATTATTATTATTATTATTATCATCATTATTATTATCATCGTCAAAGAAGCAGAGGGATCAACACAGAGAACATTCAGGTAGAGGACCACAGGCCACTTCCTTTGTCACCAAAACAGAAAGCTTTGTAAGGAGAAGTTACATGAAGTATGATTTCACAAATAAATAAATTTTACAGGAGCAGTATCCCTGGTGCGCAAAGAGCTCTGCATTATCCACAGTTAGTGAGAAATCAGTGTTTGCTGACTCACTGATTCTGATGTCCTAGGGCCAAGATAAGTAAAGATTATAACTTTGGAATTTATTGAATGCTTGCTATTATTTACCAGCATTGTGTTATACAAATATTCAGATTAGTCACACTCCCTTTCTCACACAGGGATCATAATCCAAGAGAGAATTAATCTTATTATGGGAAGGGAACGTTTCTGGTAATTCTGTTGTATTATATTCTTCCAAGTGCTTAGTAAAGTGCTCTGCACATTGTAAGTGCTTTATAAATGATTGATTGATTGAGCACTGTCTGTGAGCACAGCACCATACTAAGTGCTTGGGAGCATACAATGTAGCAATATAGCACATATATTCCCTGCTCACAATGAGCTCACAGTCTAGAGAAGGAGAAGAGGTATTTTATTCTTAAAGTTGAGGAAACTGAGGCACAGAGAAGTTAAGTGACTTGCCTGAGGTCACACAGCAGACCAGTGGTAGAGCTGGACTAGAACCTGGGTGTCCTAACTTCCAATCCCATGTTCTTTCATCTAGGCTGTACTGTGTATGATTTGTCCCTGTGTTACATAATAATAATAACAATAATGACAATAATAATAATAATAATAATAATGAGTGGTATTTGTTAAGCACATAGTATGATGATGATGATGGCATTTATTAAGCGCTTACTATGTGCCAAGCACTGTTCTAAGCCCTGGGGAGGTTACAAGGTGATTAGGTTGTCCCACAGGTAGGGCTACTCCCAGGGGACCCTCCGCCCTGGCTCCAAGGCAAGCGGGTGACTGCCAAAAATAATAATAATAATTATGGTGTCTGTAAACACTATGTGCCAGGCATTGTACTAAGCACTGGGGTGGATACAAGCAAATCGGGTCAGACACAGTCCTTGTCCCATGCGGGGCTCACAGTCTTCATCCCCATTTTACAGATGAGGTAACCGAGGCCCAGAGAAGTGAAGTGACTTGCCCAGAGTCACACAGCTGACAGTGAATAAAGGGAGCAAGTCGGGGGACGCAGAAGGGAGTGGGAGAAGAGGAAAGGGGGGCTTAGTCAGGGAAGGCCTCCTGGAGGAGATGGGCCTTCAATAAAGCTTTTAAGGAGGGGGAAGTCATTGTCTGTCAGATAATAATAATAATAATAGCATTTATTAAGTGCTATCTGCAAAGCACTGTTCTAAGCACTGGGGAGGTCACAAGGCGATCAGGTTGTTCCACGGGAGGCTCACAGTCTTAATCCCCATTTCACAGATGAGGTAACTGAGGCTCAGAGAAGTGAAGTGACTTGCCCAAAGTCACACAGCTGACAACTGGCAATTGACACAGATTTGAGAAGCAGCTTGGCTCAGTGGAAAGAGCCTGGGTTTGGGAGTCAGAGGTCATGGGTTCTAATCCCAGGTCCACCGCTTGTCAGCTGGGTGACTTTGGGCAAGTCACTTCACTTCTCTGGGCCTCAATCACCTCATCTGCAAAATAGGGATGAAGACTGTGAGCCCCCCGTGGGACAACCTAACCACCTTGTAGTACATGCCATGCACTGTATTAAGTACTGGAATAGATATAGGATAATTAAGTCCCGAATGGGGCTCACAGAGTAAGAAGGAGGGAGAAAAGGTTATTGAATCCCCATTTTGCAGATAAGGGAACACAGAGAAGGTAAGTGATTTTGCCCAAGGTCATACAGCAGGTGAATGGTGCAGCTGGGATTAGAACACAGGCCCTCTAACTCCCAGGCCCACGTTCTTCCCATTAGGTCATGATGTGTTGGAACTATTTTCTCTTGGAATGCAAAGCAGATATATACTTAATTGTGAATACTAATGGTCTAGCTACCTCCATTGGGCCAATGTATGGAGGTTTGGGGATTGGGGAAAAAGGTTTAATAACTGGGGTGACCTGGCAAGAGCTAGAAACCTGTTTAGGTTGCACTTACCTAAAAGACACTGATTTTCTGCTGCCTGGACAGGCGTAAAGACAACACTATTTCCAACTCCAAGTGCTTAGTACAGTGCATTGCAAACAGTAAGTGCTCAATAAATACAATTGAATGAATGAATGAACTTTTTTTTTTAATGGCATTTATTAAGCGCTTATTATGTGCAAAGCACTGTTCTAAGCGCTGGGGGGGGTTATAAGGTTATCAGGTTGTCCCATGGGGGGCTCACAGTTTTAATCCCCATTTTACAGATGAGGGAACTGAACTTCTGGGAACAATAGTGTCACTCTGCTTTTCCCTTTGTCTCCTCCAGTGTTTCATGCTATAACGGTTTGGAATTCCAAGCTGATCATCAGATTCACACCCTGCTTTCCTCGCTAGTCTCCAGAAGAAATAATCCAGGATTTCAATCAGTGGTATTTATTGAGTTGTTTAGCATGTGCAGGGCACTGTACTAAGTGGTTAGGTGATCTCCAGGCCTCCAGAAAAGTGGGTGGGCAGAAACCAACACTATATAGCGCTGGGCTCCCCCGCTATCAGAGGTCCAGGGTCTGTGGCGGGCAACCTGAGGAATGGAGTGGTCCCCTCACTCTCTGCCCAACATTGTCGGGAAGGAGTTCTGTCCACAAAGGTGCAGAGGGCAGGCAGAAGCGTAATCCACCAAATTATAGCATCCTCAATATGGTGGGCCCAAGGTCCTCAGGGAACACCTGAAGACCAGGCAGCTTCTCTAAGAGAGTGGAAGCCATTTTGTGAGTCTTTCTAACGTTTGAGACATTGTGACACTTCCTCACTCAGGACAGGATTTACCTGATGCTGTGAAGTGTCCAAAGGCTGACCCCCGTTAAAAATTTTACATCATTTTACTGTCAACATATTTGGCTTGCTGAATTTTAACCAAATTTCTTGTCATTCTGATTACATTCATGGTGGTACATGTGATCATCCTCCCGCATTTAGCTAGGGATCATACGATAATAATAATAATAATATTGGTATTTGTTAAGCGCTTACTATGTGCCAAGCACTGTTCTAAGCACTGGGGGGGATACAGGGTGATCAGGTTGTCCCACATGGGACTCACAGTCTTAATCCCCATTTTACAGATGAGGGAACTGAGGCCCAGAGAAGTGAAATGACTTGCCCAAAGTCACACAGCTGACAAGTGGCGGAGCCAGGATTAGAACCCATGACCTCTGACTCCAAAGCCCGGGCTCTTTCCACTGAGCCATGCTGCATTTTGTATAATCATTCCAGCACTCAATAAAGAACATTCTAAAAAAAATCTGGCAATGCTACTTCAAAATCGTAAGCTCCTTGTGGGCAGGGAATGTGCCTGTTGTTGTACTGTACTCTCCCAAGTGCTTAGTACAGTGCTCTGCACAAAGTGCTCAATAAATGTGATTGATTAATTGGTTGATTTATTCTAGAATTACTCCAACTAATAGTAATTCTGGTCTCCAAGTCATTTCCAATCTAAATTAGAATTGAAATTCAGATCTCAGAAAAAATTATTTTAAGATGATATCAGTGACGCTCAACATGAAACTGATTAAATGAATAGTGATATTAAATGAGACACATCATTTCTGTGGCATATTCCAGCACTAAGTTTCCTGAGACATCCATTCTCTTTCTTTGTAGTGGTACTCGATACAGTTGCATTTATATTGAGAAAAGCAGTTCCTCTAAAATAGAAACTATAGGTGGGTACTTGTCAGTGGAATTTGAGCTACTAATTAGATTAGAAATTGGTTACCCATAGTGTCTGCCAAGAAATGCATTTGGCTGAATTGCTTAGAGAGAAATGTAGGAAATACATTCAAAAACTTTAAAATGCACACTCAAAAGTGAAAAAGCAACCACTTGAACTGTTTAAACTCCACAAACTAAAAGTTTATCTGTGTATGCTGTTGAATAGGGTCATTGTCATTGACAGATGGAGAGGTTTCATATGTAAATGCTATAGTGGAATTACATTTCAGCCATTTTCATAAGCAGGAATGGACATCAATAGTTTATTCTGAATAATTAGGCCAGCTAACTGTAAGTCTACAAGTATACTTACAATTTGAGGGGGTCAGTAACTTCCCCCTCAAGCTCCATAAGTGCCAGGAACATATCTACCAACTCGGTTGCTTTGTACTCTCCCAAGTGCTTAGTAACATGCTCTGAACACAGTAAGAGCCCAATAAATACAATCGATTAATCGATTGATGCTCTGCAGTCTCACATTTCCTCCTGCCTTCAAGACATCTCTACTTGTATGTCTTCATAGGGAGAAGCAACCTGGCCTAGCGGATAGAGCACCAACCTGGGAGTCAGAAGGACCTGGGTTCTAATCCCTGCATTGCTACTTGTCTGCTGTGTGACCTAGGGCAAGTTTCTTAACTTCTCTGCACTTCAGTTACCTCATCTGTAAAATGGGGATTAGGACTGTGAGCCCCAGGTGGGACATTGACTGTGTCCAACCTGATTATCACTCATTCATTCATTCATTCATTCAATCGCATTTATTTAGCACTTACTGTGTGCAGTGCACTGTACTAAGCACTTGGAAAGTACAATTAGGCAACAGATAGAGACAATCCCTACCCAACAACGGGCTCACAGTCTAGAAAGGTGGAGAAAGATGACAAAACAAAACAAGTAGGCAGGCATCAATAGCATCAAAATAAATAGAATAATAAATACACATCATTATTAAAATAAATAGAATAATAATAGTGAGTGCATTTCGGTGGGGGTGGGATGGGGGGATCCGGTCCCTAAAAACAGACCCAAAATAGCCAAGGATCGTAGAGGACTGGTCAAAAGATTGAGATGGATGAGAAGTGGCTCCTACCCTTTGTCTCATAAATAAATAATAATAATAAGGGTATTTGTTAAGCACTTACTATGTGCCAAGAACTGTTCTAAGTGCTGGGGGAGATACAAGTAATCAGGTTGTCCCAGGTGGGGCTCACAGTCTTAATCCCTATTTTACAGATTAGGCAACTGAGGCACAGAGAATTGAAGTGATGACCAAAGTCACACAGCTGACAAGTGGCAGAGCTGGAATTAGAACCCACAACCTCTGACTCTCAAGCCCGTGCTCTTTCCAGAGAGCCACGCTGCTTCTCTGCATTATGCATTGCCATGATAAGGAATGAAACGAGCACTTCAATTTGAAGTGCTTAGTACGGTGCTTTGCATTCATTTATTCATTCAGTCATATTTATTGAATGCTTACTGGGTGCAGAGCACTGTACTAAGTGCTTGGAAAGTACAATTCAGCAGCAGCGTGGCTCAGTGGAGAAGAGCATGGGCTTTGGAGTCAGAGGTCATGGGTTCGAATCCCGGCTCCGCCACATGTCTGCTGTGTGACCTTGGGCAACTCACTTAACTTCTCTGAGCCTCAGTTCCCTCATCTGTAAAATGGGGATTAAGACTGTGAGCCCCATGTGGGACAACTTGATCACCTTGTATCCACCCCCAGTGCTTAGAACAGTGCTCTGCACATAGTAAGCACTTAACAAATGCCATCATTATTATTATTATTATTATTATTAACAGAGACCATCCCCGCCCACACCGGACCTATAGTCTAGAAGGGGGAAAACAGACATCAATACAAGTAAACAGGCATCAATATAAATAAACAATTATAGATATATGTACCTCATTAATATAAATAATAACTTGTAAGTCAGCCTTAAACCCTGTCAGGTTCTCGGCTTCTGAGCACAAGTCTGGGGCAAACACTTTTCAGGACAATAGCCATGCAACTGAAAGCCACCAAAACACTCTTTTTTTTAATCCCCAGCCAGGACCCGTATTCCACGCCCCCCGGCCAATTTTTCCCCTGGGATTTGCTTTGGAAAAGCAGCCATCAACTGTGAAAACCCACGGCCAGACAACTGAGCCAGTCCCCTGGACTGTACTGAACGCTCCGCTCCATGTGGCCTCTTTTTGTTTTCCCACGGTAGGGGTCGAAGGGTGGATCTTTCATGGATCCAAGAGATGGAAATTCTTGGACCGTGGCTTCAGCAGTGGTTTGCAGAAAGGATTTTTTAAAAATTTTGTTTCAGCCAACCTGGCGGAAAATCCCTGAGGCCGACCCTAACCTTGGGTTTGTCCAAACCATCACCTCCCTTTCCTCTCCTCTCCTCTCCTCCCGAGGTCTCTACACCCAAGTGTTTGTAAACAGTCCTCAGCCAAACCCAGCCCATTCACACCATGGTTTGCCTCCTCCTCCTCCTCCTCTGGAGCCGCAGCATGCCGGGCCCCCTAAATGGCCAGGAAAGGAGGTGCATAAGCACGGAGGGCTGCACAGAGGTGGAGGGCTGCACGGTGATGGAGGGCTGCATGGAGATGGAGGGCTGCACAGAAATGGAGGGCTGCACAAGGATGGATCCATCTCATCCATCTCAGGATGGACTCATCCATCTCAGCAGTTAGTATAGTGCCTGGCACATAGTAAGGGCTCAACAAAAACCATTAAAAAAAAAAACAAACAGAGAAGCTGTTCAATCTGACTTAAGTTGTGTGCTCCTCTCTTTTCCCTCCCTATCTCTCACCTGCCCAATATGTGGTGATGCCTTAGTGTGAAGCAGTGTGTCAAACAAGGTAGTTTAGCCACAGCTTGCTGGGAGACAACATCAGCAGTAATTTGAGATCTATGCCTAGTGTCTGAAACTCATGGATAAATGGCTTTTAGCAAAATGTATAATATACACCCGACTAACACTTAATATGCTTATATAAATGCTTCTTCAAAGCCCAAGCTATTAAGAAAGCTGTTTTTGCCAGAAAACAACGCTTCCTTGAAAATGGACTCCTAAATGCCCTTCACGGAAAGGATATCTCTGTATTTATTCACTGCATGCTACCTTTCATTTTAGAGTAAACATCTCAGAGGAAAAGTCTGGCCCCAAATGCACTCAAAAGACTGAAGACTCAAAAGAGCAGATCTTAGTTGCAGAACATTAGGCTAAAGAGACGGGGTGATTAATCATTTTTTCCTTGACACCTGGAAAATAATTAGTCATCTGTGATGTAGCAGGAAACACATAAACACCAGATGTTGGTGTCCTGCTCCATACCTTAGCTCTAATCTTTTCACAGAAATAACCAAAAACATGCTTTAATTTAAAGAATATAAGTAAATTTAAATTCCTTTGAACAATGCATTTTTTTCAAAACTACATCATTTCTTTAAAATAGAATGCACAGATGGGTTCACTGTTATACACCATTAAGTCTATTAAAAATTGATATCTACTTATCTATTCTGATTATGTCTTTCATTAAGAAAAATAGACTTTGTTGCCAAGGTGTTTCAATGAGATTACACAAACAATCCAGGAAAGAAAAAAATATAAAGGCTAAGGGATTTGGTAGACATCAGGACTTCAGTGACTAAAAGAGTGCTTTGTGATATCAAAGATAGTAAGAACCTTGAAGATTCATGTTTAACCACATGCCAAGATTGGATTAAATTCACTGAATTTATGGCAGACCAACTGGCGAAATGCGTTAGCTTTCCCATGCATAAACTGAATTATTTAGTTTATAAACCCAGGGGGCAAAGTCTCGGTTTAACTCTGCTTTGAACAGTGCCTAACACACTACTAGAGTTCAAGAAAAATTTGTTGACAGTAGTAGTTATAATGAATTATTTCTGAATTATTTTTACAAATACTACCAACTATTTGCTACTTCTGAGTTGCTTTTGAAGCCCTTTATCAAACTGACTGGTGGTCTCTTGAATAAATAGTCCCATGAAGAAATGGATGTAAGCCTTGAGGGGTAAGGATCATTTTGGGAACCCGATACGTTAATGGTTTGATAATCTATGACTCCCACAACAAATGATAGGCTTGTGCCTGACCTGATTATTGAGTGTCTAGCCCAGGCCTTAGAACAGTGCTTGGCACATAGTAATAATAATTATTATGGCATTTGTTAAGCACCTACTACTTCCCAAGAACTGTTCTAAGTGCGGATAGCTATGAGGTAATCAGGTTGTCCTACGTGGACCTAACAGTCTTAATCCCCAGTTTACAGATGAAGTAACTGAGGCACAGAGACTAATAATAATAATGATGGTATTTGTTAAATGCTCACTATGTGCAAAGCACTGTTCTAAGCACTAGGGAGGTTACAAGGTGATCAGGTTGTCCCACAAGGGGCTCACAGTTTTAATCCCCATTTTACAGATGAGGTAACTTAGGCACAGGGAAGTTGAGTGACTTGCCCCAAGTCACACAGCTGACAGTTGGAGGAGCCGGGATTTGAACCCATGACCTCTGACTCCAACGCCCGTGCTCTTTCCACTGAGCCACACTGCTTTCAGTGACTTGTCCAAGATCACACAGCGGACACGTATTTAACAAATATCACAAAACAAATATTCCAGGAAAGCTTTGACGTTTGGATCCTTCCAATTAAAACACTGGCTCGTGATATATGCTTCCCCCCCTCTCCTCTGCGGGGTTCCCACAGGCAGGATGTATAGTGGATAGAGCACGGGCCTGAGAGTAAGAAGGTCATGGGTTCTAATTCTGACTCTGCCACTTGCATGCTGTGTGACCTTAAGCAAATAACTTCACTTCTCTGTGCCTCAGTTGCCTCATCAGGAAAATTATAATAATAATAATAGCATTTATTAAGCACTTACCATTTGCAAAACACTGTTCTAAGTGCTGGGGAGGTTACAAGGTGATCATGTTGTCCCAAGGGGGGCTCACAGTCTTAGTCCCCATTTTACAGATGAGGGAACTGAGGCGCAGGGAAGTTAAGTGACTTGCCCAAAGTCACACAGCTGACAATTGGCGGAGCCAGGATTTGAACCCATGATCTCTGACTCCAAAGCCCGTGCTCTTTCCACTGAGCCACGCTGCTTCTCTGGAGATTGAGACCGTGAGCCCCATGTGGGATAGAGACTGTGTCCAACCCAATTTGCTTGTTTTCCTCCCCAGCACTTAGTATAGTGCCTGGCACATAGTAAGCGCTTGAAAGAGCCTGGGTTTGGGAATCAGAGGTCCTGGGTTCTAATCCCAGCTCCGCCACTTGTCTTTGGGCAAGTCACTTAACCTCTCTGTGCCTCAGTTACCTCATCTGTAAAATGGGATTAAGACTGTGAGTCCCATGTAGGACAACCCGATTACCTTGTATCTAACCCAGTGCTTAGAACAGTGCTTGGCACACAGTAAGTGCTTAACAAATACCACCATTACCAGTGCTTAGAAGAGTGCTTCGCACATAGTAAGTGCTTAACAATTACCATCATTATCATCATTACTATTATTAACAAATACCATAATTATAAGCTTTATCATTATTATCTGCCTGTTAAGTGCTTGTCATGATCTGATTGATGGGGAAATCTACAATGGGGAAGTGAATCCGCCAGGAAATTCAGGTTGGCTGCTATGAACCCCCAACCACCCAGCCCTGACCTGAATATTCTGTGATACCTGGATTGAGACTTGGCACCATCCCCTGCACTGTGGTGGAGAGGAGGAGAGGAACAGATCTTCAGCCCAGGGATCCCTCTGAAAGTGTCTCCAGGGAGGAGCAGTAAACCCACCAATAAACCAGGGAAGCACTGCTCTGAACACCTGACCTCTCCACCCCACTCCCTGTCTACAGAAGAAGTCCCACCCATCCTCGTCCTCCTCACTAGCAGTGCCAAAATTGAATCTCAGGAAACCACCTGCCTGCCGTTTAAGCTTGGGCAAGTGACTTAATTATCTGTGCCTCAGTTACCTGATCTGTAAAATGGGGATTGAGACTGTGAGCCCCACATGGGACAGGGACTGTGCTCAAACCGATTTACTTGTATCCACTCCAGTGCCTAGTAAAGTGTCTGGCACGTAGTAAGTGCTTGACAAATACTATTATCATGATTATTATTATTATTACTGATTTGGGGGTACTGTTGTGTCTACTAAGGTTATTATACTCTCCCAGGAATTTAGTACAATGGTTGGTAGTGCTGAATAAATACAGACTAGTCATGGTTAAATAATCTGGAATCCTGGAGTTTGTCAAGTAACCAGATTAGGCCCAGGCTTCAGGCTGGGGCAAGTCCAGTGAATCTGCTTCAGTCCTGAACTTCTGGCACCACCAGAGGTCAATCCCTCAATGATTGTGCTCACCCTTCCATATCCATAGGCCAGAGACATGATGGAACAATCTTTGGACAGTACTGAAGCCTGTATTCACCGAGGTGCTCTCACCAATTAATAAATAATAACAATAATAATAATAATTATGGGGTTTGACTGATGGGGTAGTTCAAAGATCATCGAGTCCCACATGGGGCTCACAGTCTTAGTAGGAAGGAGAAGAGGTTTTGAATCCCCACTTTGCCAATGAGGTAGCTGAGGCACAGAGAAGTGAAGGGACTTGCTCAAGGTCACACAGCAGATAAGTGGCAGAGCTGAGATTAGAACCCGGGTGCCCCCCCTGCCCCCCAGACTGTGAGCACATTGTAGGCAGGGACTATCTTTATTGCTGTATTGAACTTTCCAAGTGCTTAGTACAGTGCTCTGCACAGAATAAGCACTCAATAAATACAATTGAATAAATGAATAAATGAAGGTCCACCTATTCCCAGACCATGGCCATGCTACTTCTCTCTGACCTGATTGCCTGGGCTGGTCACGACCCAAATGTATTTGTATTTAGGAGGGGGAAGCAGTGTAGCTTAATGGAAAGAGCATAGGCTTAGGGGCCAGAAAACGTGGGTTCTAATCCTTGCTCTGCCTCTTGTCTGCTGTGTGACCTTGGGCAAGCCACTTAACTTCTCTGTGCCTCAGTTACCTCATCTGTAAAATGGGGATTAGGACTGTGAGCTCCACGTGGGCCAACCTGGTTACCTTGTATCTACTTCAGTGCTTGGAACAGTGCTTGGCACATAGTAAGCGCTTAAAAAACGCCAAAATAATTATTATTGTTATTACTGTGTATGTGTGGAATCAATCAATCGTATTTATTGAGCGCTTACTGTGTGCAGAGCAGTGTACTAAGCGCTTGGGAAGTACAAGTTGGCAACATATAGAGACAGTTCCTACCCAACAGTGGGTTCACAGTCTAGATGGGGGAGACAGAGAACAAAACCAAACATATTAACAAAATAAAATAAACAGAATAGATATGTACAAGTAAAATAAATAAATAAATAAGTAGAGTAATAGGAAGGAGTATGCTTCTGCGAAGCACCTGTGCCCAGTGGAAAGGCCAGACATAGGAGGTAGCCGACACATGCTCCAATAATCCCTCTCTCTTGAGGGAGGGCAAAATAGAAGCAAGAATTGAGGCAACCTCAGAAGAGGTTTCCTTCCCCATGGATTTAGGCAGTTCAAGGAGATAAGAACATAATAAATGTACCATTTAAATGCCTACCTTTTAATAGATTGTTCTAACCCTGTTTGCTCTTTATGAAGCCTTGTGACTTAATTGTGATCTGAAGTGACCTAATTGCAACCTTTTGCATAAAGAAAGACCCCCCCAAAAGAGACTTTTCCTTCATATGTAAGTTGCATTTAGGATTTTGACAGCATACCTTACAATTCCTAGGGAGTCATTTCTATTGGAATGTAAATGACTCTTCTTTCCAAAAGGTGACATGACCCCTCCTAGGGACCATGGACTTTTAGTTAATTGCCATCATCTCCCACTTCCTCAATTTGCCAAGGATTAAAACATTTCCTAGAAAGAGTATCCTCATTTACCATTGCATTATGGAAGATAAGCATGACCTCTCCTATACACGTGAATTCTCATGAGGAAATTGGATTTCCTTAACGAAGTTTTCAAAAACCCTAAGAGATACTGCATCTCTGCTCTAACGGTTGGGCACTAAGAAATCCTAAATCCCTATAGGGATTAGCAAAAGGAAATACCTTCAGTATCTTCAGTGGCATTGCTGCTACTCTTTGCCTCACTCCAAAGAGGAATTCCCTCTCCTGGAATTCCCCTGCCTCTGGACTGCAACACCCTCCCTCTTCATATCTGAAAGATGTTATCCCCCACCTTCAAAGCCTTATTAAAAGTACATTTCCAAGAGGCCCTCCCTTACTAAGCCCTCACTTCCACTTCTCCCCCTCCCTTCTGCATTACCCCTGCACTTGGTTTTGCACCCTTTTATTCACCGCTCCCTCAGCCCCACAGCACATAAATAAAAATCCGTAAATAATTTATTTATATTAATGATGGTTTCCCCACCTAACCTATAAGCCTATTGCAGACAGGGAACATATCTACCAACTCTGTTGTTTTGTACTGTCCTAAGCACTTAGTATAGTGCTCTGCACACAGCAAGTACTCAATAAATATCATTTATTGATTGATTAAGAAAATGTGAAAGGATCGAAAGAGGAACTAGATCTTGACTGTAAAGATTGATGAAACATCAGAACAGAAAGGCTATGGACTCTCAATAACTTTAGGTTTTTAATAGGTTTTTAAACCCTTGACCCCTGGCCTGTGCTACAATAAGGGACTAGGTGGCTTCTTACTGTCCTTCCAGGTATTGGATTTTCAGATCTTTAATCACAAAATATTTTCCACGCAATTTTTACTTTCAAATCTCTATAGTCAGTCAGTCAGTCAATTGCATTTATTGAGTGCTTTTACTGTGTGCACAGCGTGGTACTAAGCACTGGGGAGAATACTCTGTAGCAATATAACAGATATATTATCTGCCCCCAGAGATCTTACAGCCTAGAGGGGGAGACAAACATTAGTATAAATAAATAAAATTACAGATATTTTCATGAGTTCTGTGGGGCTGTGGGTGACAGAGGAAAGGAGAAAAGGAAGCAAAAGTAAAAACAAAAAAGGAGGCGAAAGTAAAAACACCAGGTTCTGTAATTAAACACCATAGAATGCAATTACAATTGAGCGTCTGTTTCACTTGATCTTTCTTTCCCATGCTCTCTCTCTCTCTCTCTCTCTCTCTCTCTCTCTCTCTCTCTCTCTATATATATATATATGCACATATGTACTTAAATATTAATGGTACGTGTGATGCAAAATAGTATTAAGCAGCTGTGCTATTTATTGTTCCTATAATGGCTATTTAATAAAGCTTTTCATCATCAATCATCAGTGGTATTTATTGAGTGCTTCATTGTGTGCAGTATGTACTAAGCACTTGGTAGAGTTCAACAGAGTTGGTAGAAACACTCCCTGCCCACAACAAGCTTAAAGTCTAGAGGAAGAGACAGATATTAATATAAATCAATGATTAATAATTTATCATATATAATTTATAGATATGTATGTAAGTGCTGTGTGGTTGAGGTTGGGGCAAATATCAAATACCCAAGGGTCACAGATCCAGGTGCATAGAGGATGCAAAGGGAGAAGGAGCTAGAGTAAAGAGTATGCACTTAGTACAGTGCTAAGTACTTAGTACGATGCTCTGCACTCAGTAAGCGCTCAAGAAATACAATTGAATGAATGAATGAATGAATGCTTAAATAGGGAAGTACTCTTGTAGGAGATAATAATAATAATTATGATATTTGTTAAGCACTTACTATGTGCCAAGTACTGTTCTAACCACTGGAGTAGTACAAGTTAATCAGGTTAGACACAGTCCCTGTCCCACGTTGGGCTCACACCCTTAATCCCCATTTTTTACTGATGAGGTAACTGAGGCACAGAGAAGTTAAGTGATTTGCCCAAGCTCACAGAGCAGACATGTGGCAGAGCCCGGATTAGAACCCACGACCTTCTGATTCCCAGGCCCATGCGCTATCCACTACACATGCTGATGTGCCCTACCTAAGGCTTTGAAGGTGAGGAGAGTGTTTTGTCTGGCGTATATGGATGAGGGGGAATATCCAGGCTAGAGGAAGGATGTAGGAAAGGTATCAGCAGTGAGATAGATAAGAATGAAGCATAGTGATGGAACTGGCACTAGAGAAGTGAAGTGTGCAGGCTGGGCTGTAAGACATCAGCTAGGTAAGGTAGGAGGGGGCAAGCTTATTGAGTGTTTTCTAGCCAACGGTAGGGAGTTTGAATTGGATATGGAGGTGGATGGACAATCATTGGAGTTACTTGAGGAGTGGACTGTTCCATGCTAGATTGTGAGCCCACTGTTGGGTAGGAACCGTCTCCATATGTTGCCAACTTGTACTTCCCAAGCACTTAGTACAGTGCTCTGCACACAGTAAGCGCTCAGTAAATACAACTGAATGAATGAATGAATGATAGATCTAGTTCTGCCCTCTGCCTTGGTATCACTCGCTCTCCAGGGGCCTCTAGGGCAGCCAAATGCCCAAATTTACAAAGAAGTAGCGTAGCCTAGTAGATAGAGCATAGGCCTGTGAACCAGAGAATCTGAGAATCTGGGTTCCAATCTTGGCTCTGCCACTGCCTACTACGTAACTTTAGACAAGACACTTAACTTCACTGACCCTGTTCCCTCACTTGCAAAATGGGGATTCAAAACCTGTTGTCCTTTGTACTTAGATTGCTGGCCCCATGAGGAACAGGGACTGTATCCTGCCTGATTAACTAGTATCTACCCCAGTGCTTCGAACAGTGCTTGACACATAGTAAGCGCTTCACAAATACCATAAAAAAAGAAAGAAAATTGGGAGATGACTGGGGAATGCCAATAGCCTCTGGGTCAGGTCTGCTATGACACAACCACTCTCAGTTGCACAGAGGAGGTAAGTGCTGGAGATTTCCCTGAACACACTCTTTGGGTGAAATCTTCAGCACTAGCAAAGATGAAGTCAGAGAATGTACCCAAAGAGCAAAAGGTCTATAGACTCTTTGGCTCTATTTTTGTCCCTCTGAGACAAGTTGCGACCCTCTGGATGATGCCCAGGTGATGCATACTTTTGGACTGTGGCCCAGGCACCCTCACAACAGGAGGAGATTTTTCAGCCACTTCTGCATCCATAAGTGTGGGCCATAATCTAATGCCATAACCCAGCCTGACATTTTAAAATTGAATCTTAATTAGCTAATTTTGTCTTAATTTACCTTTAGATGCCATGTTAGGGGGAAGAAAGAAAACATTATCTTTGGAATTAGAATCCTTGGCTACATTCTAACCAAGAATTTAAATATTTTTTATGGTATTTGTTTAGCCCTTCTTGTTGTGAGCCAGAAATGTGTCTGTTTATTGTTGTTTTGTACTCTCCCAAATGTTTAAAACAGTGCTCCGTGCACAGTAAGTGCTCCATAAATACAATTAAATGAATGAACGTATCACGCACTGTACTAAGTGCTGCGGTTGTACTAATCTAATCAGTATGGACATAGTCCATGTCCCAAATGGGGCTCACAGTCTTAATCCCCATTTTACAGGTGCGGTAACTGAGGCACAGAGAAGTTAAGTAACTTGTCCAAGATCACACAGCAGACAAGTGGCAGAGATGGGATTAGAACCCCCGTCCTTCTGACTCCCGGTCCTGTGCTCTATCCACCAGGCCAAGTTACTTCTCAATTTACAAGGTAATTCATCTTTGATAGCTGAAATACATTTACAGGGCAGATCTCATGATAGACAAATAGAAAAATCAGGGAATGGTACCTAGAAAATGAGGGGGAAGGAGACACCAACTTTGAGGGGAGAGATAATTTCACTCCCCTCTATCTCAATGAAATAACCCTGAAGAGGGCAGGGCCATATGTGAATAGAGATTTTCTCCTTTTGGAGTGGGGAAATCACTGCTCTACCCACATGGATGTAGGCCACCTGAGATAGTACGATCTCCTTAAGTCAAGGGTAAATCAAACCCTGAGAGGAAACACTAAGAAGATGAAAGTTAGGGTTTGCTCACTGTGTACCTGAAAGAGTACATTGGTAAGACTCTGCTGGATGTGAAAGGGAAAATCATGATGAAAAATGTGTCAACAGAGCTCGTAACAGTCACACTCATGGTCTCCTCTGATGCACAAGTATTAGTCCATAACCTCTTTGAAGACTGGGGCATGGTCTATGATGTTCTCCAAGCACATGATAAAGGCATGCATTAAGGGGTTGCCAAATAAATGCCTACTGGATGACTATTTAACCTTTGGTTTCACCTTGTTTAATTCATCAATCAGTGATACTTATTAAGTGTTTACTCTGTGCAGAGCATTGTACTAAGCATTTGGGAGATTACAGTACAAGAGTTGCTATACATAGTCCTTGCCCAGCAGACTAGAGGAGGAGACAGTCTAGAGTGGGAGATGGACATTAAAGTAAATAATAGGTATGTACATAAGTGCTCTGAGGCTGAGGGTCAGATAAGTATCTAGTATTTAAAGGGTACCAATCTAGGTGCATAGGTTATGGCAAAAGGAGGGTTGGATAAGGGAAATGAGGATTTGGGGAAGACATCTCACAAAGATCTATGATTTTAATAGGGCCTTAAAGCTGGGAAGAGTGGTGGACTCCGATATGGAGGTGGATGGGCATTGGATATTTTCAAAGAGTGGGCAGATGAGAACTGAATCTCTTTAAGAAAAGCAATTTGGATAGCAGAGTAAAGTAAGGACTGGAGTGGGGAGAGACAGGAGGCAGGGAGATCAGTGAGCAGGCTGATACAGTAGTCCAGGTGGGATATACATATCAGCAGTTTGGATGGAGACAAAAGCGTGGATTTTAGCAGTGTGGTAAAGATAGAACTGACGGGATTTGATGACGGATTGAATATGTGGGTTGAATGAGAGAGATGAGTTGAGGATAATGTCAGGGTTATGAGCTTGTGATACAGGGAGGATAATGAGGTTGCTGCAGCATGGAAATGGCAGGGGGAGGTCAGGGTTTGAGTGGGAAGATGAGGAGGTAGGTTCTGGACACATTTAGTTTGAAGAATCAGTGGGAACATACAAGTAGAGATGTCGTGAAGGTAGGAGGAATGTGAAACTGCATAGTAGAGAGGTTGGGGTTGGAGAGATAGATTTGGGAATCATCTGCATAGAGATGGTAGTTGAAGCCAGGAGAGCAAATGAGTTCTCCAAAGGAGTGGGTGTAGATGAAGAATAGAAGGAGACCCAGAACTGAGACTTGAGGAACTCACAGTCAAGGGGAGGGAGGCAGAAAGGAAGCCTGCGAAAGAGATTGAGAATGAGCTGCTAGAGGGAAAGGAGCAGAACCAGGAGAGGACACTGTCTGTGAAGCCAGGGTTAGATAATGTTTCCAGGAGATGTAGGTGGGCCACAGTATTGAGGACAGTCAAGAGGTTGAGGAGGATTAGGATGAAGTAGGAACCTTTGAATTTGGCAAGAAGGAGGTCATTGGTGACTTTATAGAGGGCAGTTTCTGTTAAGTTGGATTAAAGAGGGTCAAAGAGAGAACTGGAGAAGAGGAAGAGGAAGCAACAGGTGAAGACAATTTACTTCAGGTGTTTGGAGAGGAATGCTAAGAGGAATATGGGGTGGTAACTGGAGGGAGCCTGGGGTCAAAGGAGGGTTCTTTTAGGATCAGGAATACATGAACATTTCTGAAAGCATTGGGGATATAGCCACTGGAAAGTAAAAAGTTGAATGTGGAAGTCAGAGAGGGAAGAAATGAGGGGGCAAACGTTTTAATAGGTGTGAAGGTATGGAGATGGAGGTGCAGGTGGAGGGAGTAAAGTAAGGACTGGAGTGGGGAGAGACAGGAGGCAGGGAGATCAGTGAGCAGGCTGGGCTTCAAGGCTGTCCATCACCTCGCCCCCTCCTATCTCACCTCCCTTCTCTCCTTCTACAGCCCAGCCCGCACCCTCCGCTCCTCGGCCGCTAATCTCCTCACCGTACCTCGTTCTCGCCTGTCCCGCCATCGACCCGCGGCCCACGTCATTCCCCGGGCCTGGAATGCCCTCCCTCTGCCCATCCGCCAAGCTAGCTCTCTTCCTCCCTTCAAGGCCCTGCTGAGAGCTCACCTCCTCCAGGAGGCCTTCCCAGACTGAGCCCCTTCCTTCCTCTCCCCCTCATCCCCCCTCCATCACCCCATCTTACCTCCTTCCCTTCCCCACAGCACCTGTATATATGTATATATGTTTGTACATATTTATTACTCTATTTATTTATTTATTTATTTTACTTGTACATATCTATTCTATTTATTTTATTTTGTTAGTATGTTTGGTTTTGTTCTCTGTCTCCCCCTTTTAGACTGTGAGCCCACTGTTGGGCAGGGACTGTCTCTATATGTTGCCAATTTGTACTTCCCAAGCGCTTAGTACAGTGCTCTGCACATAGTAAGCGCTCAATAAATACGATTGATGATGATGATGATGATGATGATGAGTGGATTTTGAGACGAGGCTGAGATCTCCTCTTCAGATGCCACTGGGAAAGAGGGGAGAGTTAAAAAAAGGGCAGGAAGAGGGAGGGATTGGAGAGGAGCAGGAAATATTTTAGGGATATTGTGTCTGATTATTCCGTGATAGAATACACACAGGTCCACCTGTAGAGGCAGAGATTTCAGGAAAGCACCACTTGATGAGATAACAGAAAGTGAAGTTCTCAAACCCTGTCTTATTTTTGACGTGGGGTCCTAAAAAACAGGTAGGTTTTTATGTTCAGGACCCTTTCACAGGTGAAATGACAACAGCAGCGTGGCCTAGAGGAAAGAACACTGGCCTGGGAGTCAGAGGACCTGGGTTCTAATCCCAGCACTGCCACATGTCTGCAGGGTGACCTTGGGCAAGTCATTTCACTTCTCTGTACCTCAGTTACCTCGTCTGTATATTGGGGATTGAGAATGTGAGCCCCATATGGGACAGGAACTGTGTCCAACCTGATTAGCCTGTATCTGCCCCATCACTTAGTACAGTGCCTGGCACACAGTAAGCATTTAACTAATACCATTAAAATAAAAAAGGATAGACTATAACCCCACAACCCAGCAAATAGTGGTCATGGCTTGGTAACCACTGTGGTCTTCACCACTCATTTTAGCCAGCTATTTTTCAGGATATCTGTAGGACCTCACAGAATAAATAAACCTTCACCAGGGGTGGGCTACTGCTGCAGACATTCCCCTACTTGAGAGATTTCATTTTATTATACACATGGTTAGGCTGCTCCAGACACTGAAAGGGCAGTCCCCGACTGTTCTCAGTGTTCCAGACAAATACAGACATTCTTGGGGCATGGACTTCCCTCCCCACTCTGCTTTCCTTCCTGTACTATCAGCAGGGGTTGTAGAATAAGGGGCGGGAGGCGGGCTGGATTGTTCTGTAGTGAGAGGAGAAAACAAGTGCCACAGAATTTGAGAAGGCTCTGAAATTCTCCAAATTACCAAGTGCCTCATCAGAGGATAAAGGCAGTGTTCCAGAGAATACTGTGTTCAGAGGATAAAGGCAGTGAGAAGCAGCATGCTCTAGTAGATAGAGCATGGGCCTGGGAATCAGGAGGACATGGATTCTACTCCCAGCTCTGAAACCTGTCTGCTGGGTGACCTTGGGCAATTCACTTAATATCTCTGCGCCTGAGTTCCCTTATCTGTAAAATGGAAATTAGGACTGTGAGCCTTATATGTGTCCAACTTGATTATCTTGTATCTACCCCAATGCTTAGTACAGTGCTTGGCAAAAAGAAGCACTTTACACATACCACAATTATTATTATTATTCTTCTCTTTTAAAATTGGCCACATCTGCTTGGTGCAGAACAGCTTTTTTTAAAATGTATAAGAACTAGGAATTTACAGCTAGTAAAATTTACATTTCTTAGTACAGTGCTCTGCACACAGTACACTCGATAAATATGATTGACTGATTGCCTAAAATGGAGTTCTGATTCAATAAATAATCTTCTAGTGCCTGTAATCAGTTAATGCCAAACTTTCTACCAGGGAACAAGTGGCTTAGGAATTTACAAAAAGAAAATCACTTCTCAAAAATGAATCTTATACTAGATGATTTCATTGTCGAGAACCCGGTTATTGTACATTCATAAGTCAACTCTAACACAATAAAAAAGGGTATGTCTATGTTATGTTTTAAAAGGGAATATAATGAGTTAATTTATGAGAATTTAAAAGATCTTATTTATCAGTATAACAAACTAAGTGTGAAATTACTTCATAACCATATGGCTGGCCAGGTAAGAGCCAGGGGTGTCCCATCTGAGCCATTAACCCTTTGTCAATGGAGTAAAAATAAGATCACAAAAAATGAAGTTATAAAGTCAGTTTTTTGGCATCAAAGCTTTGCACCCCTTAACATAGCTATGCCGGACAATCCCTGTGAAATGAGTGAGCAGTACCAGAATACTCTAACAACTGCTGTACAGAGAGCTGTAATTAGGAAACTGAAAATACAAAGGACAGTGGAAACAGTTTAAGGATGTGGAAGATCAAAGTATCAGAACGCACTGCATCTGGCTGAAAACTGAGAGTGAACTGCTGAGGCTAGATCAGCATGGAGCACTGCTAGGAAAAAAGTATTGTTATCGAGAAGGAATGAGAGACAAGGAGGCCAAAGAAAAAACAACAGCTGGCATTGCAACCACCAAATACAAAAAGGGAGAGCCTTTTTGTTTGAAAAATGTGACCAGGATTGTAGGTTCTGCATTGGCCTTTTCAGTCATACCTGAACTCCTAGGTGAATTTCACCATCAGTGGTGTCTTCTTGGACATTGAGAGATGTATATTTCACTAACTGCTTACCCACATCCTGCCTCTGGCCTGGACCACCCTCCCTCTTCATAGCCAACAGACAAATACCTTCCCCTGCTTCAAAGCTTTTTTAAAGGCATATCTCTGTGAAGAAGCAGCAGCATGGCTTAGTGGAAAGAGCACAGGCTTGGGAGTCAGAGGACGTGAGTTCTAATTTCAGCTCCACTACTTGTCTGCTGTGTGACCTTGGACAAGCCATTTCACTTCTCTGTGCCTCAGTTACATCATCTATAAAATGGGGATTAAGGCTGTGAGCCCCACGTGGGACAACCTGATTACCTTGTATCTACCCCAGTGCTTAGAATAGTGCTTGGCACATAGTAAGCACTTAAGAAATACCATAATTATTATTATTATCATTATTTCTACCAAGAGGCCTTTCTAAGCTCTAATTTCTTCTCCCTTCACTCCCTTCTGCATCACCCTTGCACATGGATTTTCTCCCTTTATTCACCCCTCCCACTGCCCCACAGTGCTTATGTACATACCCATAATATATTTTCTTACTTGTATTTATTCATTTATTAATAAATCTATTCATTTATATTAATATCTGTCTCACCATCTAGATTGTAAGCTTATTGTAGGCTGGGAAGATGTCTACCAACTCTGTTATACTGTTACATTGTACTCTCCTAAGCACTTAGTACAGTGCTCTGCATAGTTAGTACAGTGCTCTGTAAGTGCTCAATAAATATGATTGATTGATTGATACATATATCTAGATATGTCTATATCATTATATCATCCGATAGGTATATAGATACATACACTAATTAAAGAATCTGTCATTTGAAAGACTCTAGTGGTTTTGGATCTCATTCCCAAATTACTGTTTCTTCACACGATGAAACTCATGTAGCTCAGAAAATTGTTTCTGTAGGGATGCCAGCTTCCCATTGTATTCCCTTGGCTTACAGCAGGGCCACTTCAGCCAGTATGAACATCATGTTTGAGCCAGATCCCGGGAACAATTTGCTGTTTGAAATAAACCATAACCAACATTCATTTTGGGGAATTGCACAGAGTGCTCATCTTAGAAGGTTCCATTCCCAACGCCACCAATTATAATTGACATAATTAGCCAAGACAATTCTTCTTTAGAGAGAAGTGGTGTGACCTAGTGGAAAGAGCATAGACAGGACTGAGAATCAGGAGACGTGAGTTCTAATCCTGGATCCACTATTTTCCTACTGTGTGACCTTGGACAAGTCACTTAACATCCCTGTGACTCAATTTCCTCATCTGGAAAATGGGGATTCAATACCTACTATCCCTCCTAGACTGTAAACCCCAGGTGGGATTGAGACTGTGTCTAATCTGACTGTATTTAGCCCACCACTTAACACATAGAGTAAGCTTTTAACGAATACCACAGTTGTTAATATTATTACTGACTGAGAGGAATGGCCAAGGAGTGAATCCTCAAAATATCTCTCCCTGGGATAGTGAAGTGTGGATAGTGGAAAGAGCATAAATCTGGGATCCAATAAATTAGTTCCAATCCCAGTTCTGCCACTGGGCTATTGAATTCCCTTGGGTAAGTCATTTAACCTTAGTTTCCCTATGTAGAAAACGGAGTTCAGTAGAAACCTTTTAACAACACAGTAACATAGTGAGGATAAACATGCAATCATCAATGTAAAACCACTTTGGATAAATAAAAGCACAATGCAAATTCAAAGTATGATTGTTATAAATTGACACCTGTCCCTCAGGGATGTACACATTAGGAGAGTGAACCACTCAATCAATCGTATTTATTGAGCACTTACTGTGTGCCGAGCACTGTACTAAGCTCTTGGGAGAGTACAATGTAACAGAGTTGGTAGATGCATTCTCTGCCCACAGTGAGTTTACTGTCTACAGCCATCTTGGTAGTCCTTTTAGACTGTAGCTCCCCTCTAGATTGTAAACTCATCGTGGGCAAGAGAATGTGTCTACCAACTCTGTTATACTGTACTCTGCCAAGGGCTTAGAACAATGCTCTGCACCCAGTAAGTGCTCAATAAAATTTATTAATTGATTGACTGATATCCTCTCCATGCCCCACTTCTGGTACAGTTGCCCATCCACCCCCTCACAGGTCCCATGCGGGACCCAAGAGGGAATTAACTTAGCCCTCCCGGGTCTCCTCAGAACTTGTGTGGGACTCTGACCCTGTCTGGCTCAAGAATTATCCTTCAACTATGTCAGCCAGCCTGGGACCTTTAGTAGCTCAGCTTTGCCCCTGAAGAGAACTGCTGAGCTACACAACTAGCAGAGCCTAGTTTTTTTTTTAATTTACTGACAACAAAAGCCATCTGTCCTGCCCGCTAATGTTCAAAAGAGGCATTAGTTAGTTTATTTATGTGATAACGGATGGGGTAACATATAAATTAAATCAAATAAATCACACCACTGACTCAAAATTAGTCCGGAAGAACCCTTCCCTTTCCCCTTACACAATCACAACAAAAACCTCTTGGTTACTAGAAAGACTAATTGGAAAGATGTCGTTTGCACAAAATACTAAGTATTTTAACATGGACTCTGGCAAACAGAAATGAGTGAATAATGCCATAGTCAAGGAATCTTTGTTTTGGATCTCACTAGACTGTTTCTATTTCATTAGGCAGGACACTTCTAGAGTAAGAGGCCCTGAACTTTATGCTAAGATACTTTTCTTATTATTAGAGCAAAGATCATTTTAGGGATATAATGGGCTAAGTATATCCATAGAGTGCAAGGCCCTCAGTACAGGAACCCCCAGACTGGGGCGGAGTTCCAGAGAATTAGAAAATTTAATTAATTAATTCATTCAGTCATTCAATCATATTTATTGAGTGCTTACTGTGTACAAAGCACTGTACCAAGTGCTTGGGAAAATATAATATAACAACAAATAGTCACATTCCTACTCACAAAGAACTCACAGTCTAAAGGGGGAGACAGATAGTAATATAAATAATAAATAATAGATAGATAAATTAATAAATAAAATTAGTTGCTGTCACTGATTAACCAAATCAGCACTTTTCAGTCATGCTGCCTGATTTGATTCCAGACATGGTGGCTTGCTCCCTGTCATATCACCCCTCCAATTTGGGAAGAAGTCCTGCCAATTTTTACTTTGGCAATATTTCTCACATCCACTGCTCCCTTTCCATTCCTCCAACCAGGCCTGGAGGTGGGATAGGATCCAGGCAAATGCATGGAACAATGCCAGGCTAGGACCACTGACCAGAAAGCAGGCAGTAGTCGCACTGGGGCAAAGGCGGCGTCGGGTGATGAAGTCAAGCTGACTACTAATTCTGTTGCATTGTAATTAATAATAATAATAATAATAATAATAATAATAATAATAATAATAATAGCATTTATTAAGCGGTTACTATGTGCAAAGCACTGTTCTACTTTCTCAAGTGCTTAGTACAGTGTTCTGCATATAGTAAGCACTCCACAAATAAGAGCAATGATTGGTCTATTTTGGATGCTACAAGAGCCAGCAAGGAAAGTGGAGGCGACAAACCCCTCTTCAATTCAGGTAGTTAAATGCAATATGGCCTAGTAGATAATAATGCAATGTGGCCTAGTAGATAATAATAACAATTTGATCAAGCCCGGGGCTGGGAGTCAGAAGAACCTAGGTTCTAATCCCGGCTCCACCACTTCTCTGCTGTGTGACCTTGGGCAAGTCAATGCATTTCTCAGTGCCTCAGTTACCTCATCTGTAAAATGGGGATTAAGATCGTGAGCCACATGTGGGATATGGACTGTGTCCAACTTGATTTGCTTGTATCTGCTCCTTCACTTAATACAGTTTCTGGCACATAGTAAGTGCTTAACAAATTCCAGAAGTACTTTGTGGGAAGGGGTCAAACTGCATCTGTCAGCACTCTGAGCATCTGTTATCCTTTCCCAAGTGTTCCACTCTTTCCTACTACTAGGAAAAGTGATGAGGCAGTGGTCATACAGAGGGTAAAAACACCTACCCTCAAATAGCTCCCTGGCAGCAACAATGCATTGTGTTGTAGGTAGTTTAGCCTGCAATGTTGCTGTCCTCCATGGAATAAGGAAAATCATTTAAATGACTTTTCAGGGCTATGAAAAGTCTGGCCTGGAGCACCCTCCCTCCTCATATCAGACAGATAATTGCTCTCTCCCACTTCAAAGCCTTATTGAAGCCTTATTGTTACCAACTTGTACTTCCCAAGCGCTTAGTACAGTGCTCTGCACACAGTAAGAGTTCAATAAATGTGATTGAATGAATGAATGAATGAATGAATGAATGAAGGCACATCTCCTCCAGGGAGCCTTCCCTGACCAAGCCCTCCTCTCTTCTTCTCCCACTCCCTTCTGTCACCCTGACTTGCTCCCTTCATTCATCCTCCCTCCCATCCCCACAGCACATATGTATATAAATAGGTAATTTATTTATTTATTTATATTAATGTCTATCTTCCCCTATAGACTGCGAGCTCATTATGAACAGGGGAAGTGTATGTTTGCTGTTGTATTGTGCTGCCCAGGAGCTTAGTACAGTGTTTTACACAATAAGCACTCAATAAATGTGACTGACTGACTGAATGAATGAATATGACAGGGTGGACTCATTATTCTGTCAGCAACAGCAGACAAATGCGGGTCTCTGTCACTCACCAAGTAAAATGCAGCTGGAAAATGAGT
Organism: Tachyglossus aculeatus; assembly: GCF_015852505.1. Taxonomy (NCBI): domain Eukaryota; kingdom Metazoa; phylum Chordata; class Mammalia; order Monotremata; family Tachyglossidae; genus Tachyglossus; species Tachyglossus aculeatus. The sequence continues at coordinate 98,755,376 of NC_052069.1, forward strand.
CCCTGGCCTGAAGGAATGATTCATCTGCACAGCAATTAGTCTAATTTTGAGTTTTAATAATTGTGGTATTTTTTAAGGGTTTACTATGTGCAAAGCACTGTACTAAGCACTGAAATAGAAACAAGATAATCAGATCCTACACAGTCCCTGTCCCATATGGGGCTCATAGTTTAAGCAGGAGGGAGAACAGGCATTTAATCCCTAAACTCAGACAGCAGGCATAATACCATTACTGTGTAATTGGAAAATTACAAATCTGATTGTTTTTTCTATATGATCCTTCTAAGAAATCAAAGTATAATGTGTACTCTATTTTGGATCGTGTTTAAAGAAAGCACAACCTAATTTCCACTTTTAACAAGAGATATAATGCTTTCATTGAGCTTCAAAAGCCTTCTTTTAATCCATGCAAAATAGCACTAATGGTAACTTTTTCAGTCTATTCACATTAATAACGTTATATTTTTGGTGTTTTGAGAAATGATACCATGTTTCTTTGACACCTCATCAAAATGAGAATCAAGTAATGACAAGATTATTGGTAACTGAAAAATGCAATACAAATGCATATATTACTTTTCAGAATGTTGATTGGAACACATCACTCCCAACCTTGAAAATCTCCAGTGGCCACTGTAGAATCTCATTCAGAAACCAGCTTTCCTGACTGTCAGTTTCAAGTCAATTATCCTATCCAGCCTTGATTACAAAATCAACTTCCTTGCTGATGTCCCTGCCCCCATCTCTCCCCACTCCAGTTCAAACTTCCCTTTGCTACCTACAAAAACGTTCAGTTCATCTCTCCCCACTCATCCACGGAGGTGGATGAACCTCCAGTGGTTGCCCATCCACCTCTGTATCCAACAGAAATTCCTTACCATCGGCTTTAAAGCACTCCCATCACCTTGCTACTCTCTTACTATAATGACTCCCTCTCCATAACCGACAGTGACTCTCCCAACAGCTTCAAAGCCTTATTGAAGGCACATCTCTCAAGAGGCCTTTCCTGACTAAGCTCTCTTTCCTTTTTTTAAAATGGTATTTGTTAAGTGCTTACTATATGCTAGGCACTGTAAGTGCTGGGGTAGATTTAAGTTAACTAGGTTGGACAGAGTCCACGTGCCACATGGGGCTCACAGTCTTAATTCTTATTTACAGATGAGGCACAGAGAAGTGAAATGATGAGAAGTGCTAATGATGTGCATCTAGCTTTATTTCTATTTATTCTGATGACTTGACACCTGTCCACATGTTTTGTTTTGTTTGTTCCCCCCTTCTAGACTGTGAGCCCATTGTTGGGTAGGGACCGTCTCTCAACTTGTACTTCCCAAGCACTTAGTACAGTGCTCTGCACACAGTAAGCGCTCAATAAATACGATTGAATGAATGAATGAAAGTCTCTCCATCATCTTGAAAACACGAGAAAGGCCACTATTTGGTTAGAGCCATGATCCACGCAGCCCAGGTGTCCACTTAATAATTGCGGTATTTGTTAAGCACTCACTACATGCCAAGCACTGTTATAAACCCTGGAGTAGATACAAAATAATCATGTCCCACATGTGGCTCACAGGCCAAGTAGGAGGGAGAACAGGTATTGAATCCCCATTTTGCAGATGAGGGAACTGAGACGTTGAGCAGTTAAGTGACTTGCCCAAGGTCACACAGCAGACAAATGGCAGAGCTGGGATTAGAACCCAGATCCTCTGACTAACCTGACTTGCGATCTTTCCACTAAGATAGTTTGCTTGTCTTCCATTTCTCACAGTGGTGACAGAATGCTTGGAGGAACCATGAGGTGATTATCCTTCTTGACATCTGCCTGTTGTTTCTTTCTAACTGTAATTTATTTTAGCAACTATGCCCCTTCAGTAGGCTATAAAATCCTTGATGGCAGGGATCATTAACTCTATTGTACTCTCCTGAGAGCTTAATACAGTGCTCTGCGTAGAGCAAACATTCGATAGGTATTATCATATAACATCCCTAAATCTTACCTTTTCACCCATAGCTTTCCCTTTCCTACTGTAGAATTCTCCTCCATAAATTTATCCTACCACTTTTGGATCCATTGTTTCTGCCTGCAGTTTTTCCTGCAGTATAACGTTCATTTATTTACCACCAGCAGTGTGAAGAAGTGTTCTCTTTTGCTTATTTTTAACCTATAATAATAATAATAATGGTATTAGTTAATCACATGTGCAAAGCACTGTTCTAAGCACTGGCGAGGTTACAAGGTGATCAGGTTGTCCCACGGGGGGCTCACAGTTTTAATCTCCATTTAACATATCAAATTCAAGTTTTTAATGGGGTTTATTTGTTCTAGTGTAGTGGCAACTGATGTTGTAGGAATCAAATTCCATATTAGCACTCTCTGTACTCTTCATGAATTTGTAAATTTCAATCAAGTCCTTTCTAGTTCTTTGCCTTTTCATACTATAAAAACCCTAACCTTTCCAGGCAATCAGTGGTATTTATCGAATGCAAAATACAGAACTAAAGTGATTTGGAGAGAACAATAAAAGTAGAAGATATGGTTCCTGCCTTCCAGGAGATGGGGAGGAGTATAATTTTGGTTAATCTCCCCCATTAGCTCCTTGTTAGCTCCTTGAAGGCAGGGAATGTGAATATCCTGCTATTGGTACACTCCTCCAAGCACTTAAGACAGGGACTCACCCTTAGTGAGTGCTAAATCAAGATCACAGATTGATTCATTGATTGTTTACAATATAATAGGAGAGAGAGAGAATAACCAAAAACATTTATCAATAGTGTAAGCAAGCGAAAAAAAACAATCCTATAACTGTTGACAGCAGAGTTATGGCAGAATAAATAAATAAATAATATAAATTAACACAAAATAATATATATTTAAGAGTTACATCCCCTCTCAGGATTGCACCTGGAGAGTTTCCAGTATTCTACTAGTCTCGACTACAGGAGGGAAAGTCAAGCAGAGGCATACCCATTCCATTCCTAGGTTGGGCAGTGGCTAGAGAGTGGAAGACAATCTGCTAAAAGTCAAAACTCACCTGTGCTGGGCAGCAGTAGCATGGGAGAGAGTCGAGGGCAGAGACTCAGGTTTACCGCATGGAAGGAGGCAATGGTAAATCACTTCCTTATTTTTACCAAGAAAACTCTATGAATACGCTACCAGAATGATTGCAGGTGGAGTTGGGGCGTTCTGGGAGAGATGTGTCCATGGAGTCGCTATGGATCGGAGAAGATCTGACAGCATAAGATAAAACAAGACAAGAGCTTCATAAGATATACGTTAGAAGCAGCATGGTGTAGTGGAAAGAACACGGGCTTGGGAGTCAACGGACCTCATCATCCAAATCTTCTGCCCAAGGATCTTTATTTTTAGATTGAAAACCCTTCAACAGCAGAATCGATGTCTTCTCTACTTGTTGAAAAATCCCTGAAAGGACTAAATCTGTGCTGCAGACAGAATAGTCACTCAGTGGTCATGAAGACTGAGTGGGAACTTGATTGAAGTTTACAAATTTGTAAAGATTTTGGTCAGGATAAAATGAACTGTTATTCACCAAATTCTTCCTACTTAGACTGAGAGACCCATATGGGACAGGGGCAAGCTTAACTTATATCTACACCAGTGCTTAGAACACTCATAGTAAGCATTTAGCAAATGGCATCATTATTATAAAGAGGCACCATTGAAACTTGAAAGTAGTAGATTCAAAATGAACTACAAAACGCATTTCTCCAGAACCAAATGGTAAGCAGATAGAATTCATTTCCACAGGAAATTGGTCAGGCCAAAAATATCATTAGGTGCAAAAGTGGCTTGGATAAATTCATAGTAAGAAGTCCAAAATGGATTACTGTACCAGAGGCTAAGAATTTGGAAGGAAAAATTAGGGTAGAAAGAAAAGATATGGTGGATGTCTAAATGGGCAATCACACTACTCTCTGAGCATCTTATTGCCATTACAGGAAACAAACTAATAATAATGGTATTTGTTAAGCACTTACTATGTGCCAAGCACTATTCAAAGCACTGGGGTATATACAAGGTAATCAGGTTGTCCCACGTGGGGCTTACTGTCTTAATCCACACTTTACAGTTGAAGTAACTGAGACACAGAGAAGTTAAGCGACTTGCCCAAAGTCACACAGCAGACAAGTGGCAGAGCCGGGATTAGAACCCATGACCTCTGACTCCCAAGCCCAGGCTCTTTCCACTAAGCCAGGCAAGGTTCTCACCAAAAAGGGCCCTGCTTATCATCAAATGTTTTTGTTAACGAAGGCCCAAGAATAAATGGCTTGAATATTAGCAGAAAATTGTAAGGGAAAATTTTTACCAGTGAAAGGCCTTGAAAACTGGTATGTGTAATCAAGGTGGGTTGCAAAATCTCCTGTGGGAAGGTTCCCCTTTGTTTCTCACTTATCCAGCCTGGGTATAATTGGCTGATAATAAACCAATACCTCGAGGACTAAATTGATGAAGTATATGCTTATCCTTTGCTAGCCTTAATCATTTCAGTGAGGCCAGAGTGCTCTCTAGTTGTCTCTCCCAGAAGAAATGCACTCCATAAACCCCTCCTCCCAGTGAGAAGGTGCCACAAAGTGAGGGAGGGCATGGGTTATACTAGAAGGAACTTCCTAAATCCATGATAGATTCATGACTAAAAAAAGTCCCACCTCCATCTGCAATCATTCTGGTAGTGTATCCATAGAGTTTTCTTGGTAAAAATACAAAAGTGGTTTACCATTGCCTCCTTCCACGCCACAAACTTGAGTCTCTGCCCTAGACTCTCTCCCATGCCATTCCTGCCCAGCCCAGGTGAGTTTTGACTTATAACAGATTGCCTTCCACTCGCTAGCCACTGTCCAAGCTAGGAATGAATGGATATGCCTCAGCGTGACTCTCCCTCCCATAGCTGAGACAGGTAGAATACTGGAAACTCTCCAGATGTGACCCTGAGGGGAATACCAATTAACATTTCCCTCCAAATTAAATTAAAATCTAATTACATCTAAGACCTACAATTATATAATGGATTATATTATGAAGACTGAGTATCTTAGAGCAGACAAAAACATAATAGAGGTAAATCTTCTGAAATTGGTATTTACTATAATTTTTATTTTTGCTTTGTTTCATTTTTCTATGTAGGACTTTGATCATTTCTATTGAGTCAATCCCATATCTCTAATGAGCCCGTATCAAAATGAGCTCATTTATTTCTACAAACTCCTTATTGTTCCTTCCTATTTCAGTGATTCTCTGGTTGCTATTTAGAAATGTCAATCTTTCTCATTCTACGTCAAATAGGCTGATTGAAATATACATGCCACAGAACTCAGATTTAAAAAGGAGAATGGTAACTGTCCCTCAGTTTTCTCATTCAGGACCTTAATGGTTTCCAACTGTTCAGTTTCAAAGGAGTCTCTATGATGGATGATATTTAGATTTTTAGAACATCAAAATAATATAATTTCATTCAAAATCATTGCCATACCATTAACAGCATAGTGTAATGGAGAGAGCATGGGCCTGAGAGACAGAAGTTCATGGGTTAATAATAAAAAATAATGATGGTATTTGTGAAGTGCTTACTATGTGCCAAGTACTGTTCTAAGCGCTGGGGTAGATACAAGGTAATGAGGTTGTCCCACGTGGGGCTCAGAGTCATAATCCCCATTTTACAGATGAGGTAACTGAGGCGCGGAGAAGTTAAGTGACTTACCCAAGGTCACACAGAAGACAAGTGGCAGAGCCAGGGTTAGAACTCACGTCTTCTGACTCCCAAGCCCGTGGTCTTTCCACGAAGTTTTGCTGGTTCTAGTTCTGGTTCCATTACTTGTCAGCTGTGTGACCTTGAGCAAGTCATTTCACTTCTCTGGGCCTCAGTTACCTCATCTGTAAAATGGGGATTGAGACTATGAGCCTCACATGAGACAGGGACTGTGTCCAACCTGATTTGCTTGTATTCACCCTAGTGCTTAGTACAGTACCGGGCACATAGTAAGTGCTCAACAAATATCACAATTATTATTATCATTTGAAAGCTGCACTGATTTTGTGGGGTTCATAAGCCATCATCAAGACGTAGAACAGATGTTTTCTTTGTCCTTCATTTTAGCAGATGATTGTGTTGATGGTATTGTTTTCAGAGTGCCCATATAGTGCTGAAAAGATGGATGGGCAACCAGAAGACCTTTTCACACTGGTTTCAGAAGAAGGTTGTCCTGGAGTGTATTGATGTTGCTACCATTTACAGTGCTAATTGCTAGCTGAGCCTCTGCCTGTCCTTCTTGCAAACTTCCTTAGTGTCTTCCCTCTAGATTATAAATTCTTTCTAGGCAGGGAATGGCTAGCAACTCTGCTTTCTTGAGTTTTGGTGTTGATTTTGAATTTTTATGGTGTTTTGTCATGTGCTTACTATGTTCTAGATGCTATACTATGTAATAGGTACTATATACTATATACTATACTATAGATAATCAGGTAGGACACAATCCATGACCCACAAGGAGCTCACAGTCTTAATCTAGAGCAAGGGCCTGAGAATCAGAAGGTCATGGGTTCTAATCCTAGCTCTGCCACTTACCTACTGTGTGGCCTTGGGCAAGTCACTTCACTTCTCTGTGCCTCAGTTACCTTGTCTGTAAAATGAAGATTAACACTGTGAACCCTATATGGGTCAAGGATTGTGTCCCCCAATTTCCTTGTATCGATCCCAGTGCTAAGTACTGGCAAATAGTAGGCCTATAACAATACCTTAATAATTGTTGTTGTTGTTATGATTATTAATAATAATAATCCTCATTTTACAGATGAGGTCTCTGAGGTTCAGAGAATTGAAGTGACTTGCTTAAGGCCATACTGCAGGCAAGTGGCACAGCTAGGATAAGAACCCAGGTCCTCAAACTCCCAGGCCGTGTTCTTTCCACAGAGCCTGCTCCTTCTCTGTTATACTGTCCTCTCCCAAGCACTTTGTACCAGGCTATGCATACAATAAGTACTCGTAAATATGATTGATTGATTGATAAGTGCACCACCATGGATTTTTCCTAGAAAAAAAGAACTATCCACCACGTTTCACAGGCCAAATATAAATAGAAACAGATGCACACCTTCATGAGATTAAAATAGGTTAGAATTTGACAGGAAATGTCTGCTGTCTAGTAAAGAGTAAGTGTGTGTCTATTTTTTAATAGGGAAAATGGATAACTGAGTATTTTATAAATCTATTAGCTTACTTTCCAGACCAGGAAAAATCTGGATATCAACCCAAAACCAATTTGTGGGGACACTGATAGAAATCATTTAGGCTGCTAAGATGAATTCTCATCAGATGAGCCTGGTTTGTTCCTTTTAAAGAGTAACAGCCCATTGAGATCAGTCTGGGATTCTACACAGGTTACCATACAGGGTTTAGTTTAGAGCCCAGGGCTAGAGTGCAGCATAAAAATAATAATAATTTAGGTATTTGTTAAGCGTTTACTACATGAGACTCTGTACTAAACACTGGATGGATGAAAGAAAATTGTATTTATCATACTCCCTGTCCCACATGGGGCTCACAGTCTCAATCCCCATTTCACAGATGAGGTAACTGAGACCCAGAGAACTGAAGTGTCTTTCCCAAGGTCACACAGCAGACAAGTGGCAGAGCCAGGAATAGAACCCATGACATTCTAATCAATCAATCAATCAATCGTATTTATTTAGCGCTTACTGTGTGCAGAGCACTGTACTAAGTGCTTGGGAAGTACAAGTTGGCAACATATAGAGACGGTCCCTACCCGACAGTGGGCTCATAGTCTAGAAGGGGGAGACAGAGAACAAAACCAAACATATTAACAAAATAAAATAAATAGAATAGATATGTACAAGTAAAATAAATAGAGTAATAAATATGTACAATCATATATTAATATATTCTAAGTCCCATGCTCTATCCACTATGCCATACTGCTTCTCTAAACAAGAGGCCATGACACTGTGTGCATTCTGGAGTGACAGCAGTTTGGCCCCAACTCTACAGAAAAAAATTTGAGGTACTTATCTAGGCTAAATGATTCAGTGCAAGTTCCCTCAAGCTTCGGAAAATTCACCTATATATTAATTTTTAAAACCAGAAACCATTCCTATGGCACACATGTCATTAGAAGCATACATGAAGACTCAGTATAGTGTTGTTCACTGGAGTGAAGAAGGTTTATTATAATGGGGGTATTTGTTAAATGTGTCTTGTGTTAATTTGTCTGAAAATGTGCCAGGCACTGTACTAAGCACTGGGATCAGCACAAGCAAATCGGGTTGGATGCAGTCCCTGTCCCACATGGGGCTCACAGTTTTAATCTCACTTGACAGATGATGTAACCGAGGCACAGAGAAGTGAAGTGACTTGACTAAGGTCACACAGCAGACAAGGGGTGGAGTCGGAATTAGGACCCAGGTCCTTGTGACTCCCGTCTTAGACCCATGCTCTTTCCAAGAGGCTCTCTCTTGGATCTCTATTGAAATTCATATGCGACATAGCAGGTCTGGCCCCAACTGGGGCCAAAACGGGCACCTGAACTCCCATGGAAATTAAAATTCTCGAGCAGTAAAATGTCTTTATTTCTCTCATCTCCTGGAACAAAGCTAAACCTGATCAAACTTGAAATACCTGCTGATGGGATTTTGTTTTCCCTTGACTCCTCAGACCCTTCATAAGGAGCACTCACAAACTGGAGCTTTATTTGATTCTTTTCACTCTGTGGCTGCTCAGGCAGGTCATAAAGATGGCTCTGCTATTAGTTTTCCTTTTTCTAAGCACTAGGTTAGTTCTTTTCTTCTTTTATTATTACTCTCTCCTCCATTGTGGGTCTCTCTCAGCTGTAACTTAGATACTAATAGAATGATTTGACTTTCTGTTTTATTGTTTTTTATCATTCCCCCATATATCTATTTCTAATGGGCTCGCACCTGTGATTTACGCTACTGGGACTAAAACTTGACTGTCCATGAAATTTATTGCCTATTGTTTGATTCATTTATACTGAACTATGCAGAACATAAGCTAAATTGTAAAATTTATCTTCACATTGTTTTCAGAGTGAATGATTGGTCAGAGTTCATATGCAAATATGAAGGGCTAGACTTTGAGAATTTTCAGTGCTTCATAAAATCTAGATTTAGAGACTTTCAGAAAAGTCTCCCTACCGCTATAGGGATGTTTCCTCAGAGTAACATTTTGGCTTCTCTAGGTCAGTCTAGAACAGAAGGTTTTGACCTCAGGCAGTGTCAGCGTGGCAATGAAGGGATGCCTCCTTAGAGGATTGCAGTTGACTATGGGAGCAGTGATCTGTGACTGTTTAGAATGATTGATATGACTGTGGTGACCTCATCAATCATCTAAAATGGCTGTGTCTCCCTCCTCCTCTTGACATTGGCAAATTCTGACACCATTCCCCATCCTCATATCTATCTCTCTTTTTCATTCAGTCCCAAGGACTGCTTTCATCGCTGACCCCTGTTTCAGGAAAATCTCTTCCCATGATCCATAGAACTAAATTTGGAATTGGAATACATTAAGTCAAAAGGCCTCAAAATGGAATAACTTTTTTGAGTTCTCTTAATTTGACAATAGGTGTAGATTTTTATCATCTATTTTCATTATATTGGAAGATCTTCTCATTTACACTTGGATTGGCCCAAGTTTAAGAGAAGAGGGTTGTTGTTTTTTTCATTTGATGAAGATTAGGGATGGTCCCAACCACAGAGGGAATGTTTTGGACATCAGAATTAATAGAGAGGGAGATTGTCAACACTTCAGTTTTGTATCAGAGATCTCCTCACCTCCCGTAATTACTTGGAAAGTGGAGAATGGTTTTATCAGGACTAGTTTTAAAAATCAGAGTGTACTATGATGCATGATATAAACAGGCAATATGGCTTAGTTGAAAGAGCATAATAATAACAATAATAATAGTATTTGTTAAGTGCTTACTATGTGCAAAGCACTGTTCTAAGCGTGGGGAGGATACAAGGTGCTCAGGTTGTCCCACGTGGGGCTCACAGTCTTATTCCTCATTTTACAGATGAGGTAACTGTGGAACAGAGAAGTTAAGTGTCTTGCCCAAAGTCACACAGCTGACAATTGGTGGAGTTGGGATTTGAACTCATGACCTCTGGCTCCCAAGCCTGGGCTCTTTCCACTGAGCCACGATGCTTCTCTAGCATGAGATTGGAAGTTAGAAAACCTGGGTTCTAGTTTCAACTCAGTCACTGGCTGGTTTATGACAAGTTGCTTAACTTCTCTGTTCCTCAATTGTCTCATCTATCAAATGGAGATTAGATAACTGCTGTGTCTCCTCTGCCCCATTCTTCCATCATAGCTGAGCACAACCTTCTAGACTGTGAGCCCACTGTGGGCAGGGACCGTCTCTATATGATGCCAACTTGCACTTCCCAAGCGCTTAGTACAGTGCTCTGCACACAGTAAGCGCTCAATAAATACGATTGAATGAATGAATGAAAGGTGCATCCTGTTCATTCATTCAGTCCTGTTGACTGAGTGGTTACAGTGTGCAGAGCACTGTACTAAGTGCTTGGGAGAGTATAAAAAATTAAACATACACATTCCCTGCCCACAATGAACTTACAGACTAGAAGGGGGCACAGACATTAATATAAATAAATTACATATATCTACATGTGCTGTGGGACTGAGGGGTGGGGAGGTGGGAAGAAAAAAAGAGAGCAAGTTAGGGTGATGCAAAAGGGAATGGGAGAAGAGGAAAGAGGGGGCTTAATCAGGGAAAGCCTCTTGGAGGAGATGTACCTTCAATAAGGCTTTGAAGGGGGGAAAATAATTGTCCGTCAGATTTGAGGAGGGAGGGCTTTCCGGGCCAGAGGCAGGATGTGGGCTAGGGGTTGGTGGTGCGATAGATGAGATCGAGGCTCAGTGAGCGGATTGACATTTGAGGAGCGAAATGTGTGGGCTAGATTTTAGTAGGAGAGTAGTGAGGTAGGAGGCGGCAGGGTGCTTGAGTGCTTTAAAGGCAATGGTGTGGAATTTTTGTTTGATGTGGAGGTGGATAGGCAACCACTGGAGTTTTTTGAGGGCACTCTGTGTGTCCTCAGCCCTTCTACCATGGCTGAGGGACTCGCTGCCTGCCCCCAGGATGCTCTGCTTGTGCTGGGATGGGTGTAAAAATCACTGCTCTGGCTTCTCGGCTCCTCTTCACCTCCAAAGGTGAATGAAGCATCTGACATTTGGAGCCTCATCTCCCTCTCAGTAACCCCTAGCATGGCCAAGAAAACTGCCTTGCCTCCTCGCCGCTGAGGGCAGGCACTGGCTCCCCTCTGCACCATCAAGGAGACCCCATCCCATCCTGCTTTCCACCATCCCAAAGGGAATGAGAACAGCACTTGGAGAAGAAGCGTGGCTTAGTGGCAAGAGCACGGGCTTGGGAGTCAGAGGTCGTGGGTTCTAATCCCGGCTCCGCCACTTGTCAGCTCTGTGACTTTGGGCAAGTCACTTAACTTCTCTGGGCCTCAGTTCCCTCATCTGTAAAATGGGGATTAAGACTGTGAGCTCCAGGTGGGACAACCCGATTACCTTGTATTCCTCCCACCCCGCTGTGCTTAGAACAGTTATTGGCACATAGTAAGTGTCTAAAAAATGCCATCATTATTATATTCATAAATTGTGAGCTTCTTGAGGGACAGGGTCCATGTTTAAGTCCCTTCTCTATACTCTTTCCCAGTGCTTAGTACAGTGCTCTGCATGCAGTAAGCACTTAAAAACTATTACTACTACTGCTGCTTCCTTACCGCTTAGATTTAGAGCTCCATGTGGGATTAAGACAATGCATGACCTCCATCCTAGCACTCTGCACAGATGCTTGATAAATATCATCATTCTCATCATCACCATGTCATATTTGCATAATTGGATCCAATGCCTGCTTATTGGCATATTTGTTTTTCTATTTCCTGCTAGTTACCCCACTTCTACAAATTCTAAATTCCTCTTCTTTAGAATATTTTCCTAATACTATCTCCGATTGTTCCTTCTTTTTGCGATCATAAGTGCTCTGGATGTAATATATGTCAAGTGTTAGAACTATAACAAACAACAATGCAACCTCTGTCTTCACTATCAAATATTTAGTGTTTAGCTAACACACAAACTGGTGTTTCTTCTGACTTTCAAAATCATACAACCCCATTTCTGGTATGTCTTGCATTTAAGATGATATCAAAATGATTTTTTTCTGAAACTATATCAATGCATCAATATTGTGATACTGAAGAGTTTTTTCATTATTTGATATTACTATAATTTCCAATAAAAGCAGCATATTCAAAGTTACCTTACAAACTCTTAAAATGTGAGTCCTTAGTCTTCCTGCTTTCTTTTCCTATTTGCCATTGCCCTCTTCACATTATCTTGTGATATTGAAAAATAAAAATTCTTCATACTGAAGTTCCTTTCTTCTCACTCTCCATGAAACCCATGACAATGCTATGATGACCACTGGTAGCATCACCTCAGCCATGTGGCTAAAGGATAGTTATCAGTACTTTGTATTCCACCTTTTCACACCTCTCTGTATTCTTCAACTTATATTTCTATCAGATCCATCACCTCAGGGCAACAGATGGTCCATTCTGTTATTAAATTAGGAAAAGGACAAAAAGGTTATAGTAAAAATGATCATCTTCCTGTTAAAATATGTTCTTTCTTAAGGAGCCTTTAGTCTGTGGGCTACATTTCCAGGGCAGTATTGCCATGGAAATTTGCCCAAAGACTCTCACTTCCTCATTTATTGTCAAATAGAATATCAAGAAAATCTTGATATCTAGTATAGGTCTTGGATAATGAAGACTATGAAGAACCACAATCAATTGTTCAACTGTCAATGTTAATGCTTATCTTACTTCTGCATGGCATAGCTCAGGTAACTGGCATAGTATTATTCATAATTCTCCTTCAGGTTCAAGGATGATCCATATGGAATGATTTTTATTAGTGGTTTACAAATGTGGTTAGTGAGGTTGATATATGACCATTACTCCTTATGACAAGTTCAGCTAGTAAATACCTAGAGCTTCCTTAATAGAAAACACATCCTTTCTTTTTTGTCAGGTTCCTGTAAGAATGTGCTGCATATTCCTTTAGAGTGTTAAATTGGCACCTAACACTACATACTAGTGTAGAAACTGATATGAGAATCTCACCCTCAGGAGTGTCATCTTTGAAACTGAAGGACAGCTACAGAAGGAGAAGTTGTTGAATTTGAAATCTCATCTTCATGTCAGTGTAAGTTGTAGGTGTCTTCTGCCATATTTGCACTTAGAAATTGTAAACTCGGTACCAACCACAGCTTTCTTCCTGGAAATTAATGACATATCAGACTGAACCAGGTGTTTCTAGACTTGCCATTAATAATGTTCCCCAGCAATGCAGTGTGTGTGGTAGTGACTGACATAAGGTCTATCATTTTCTGCACTAAGTGGGAAGTTTGAGTCACACTAAAGCAATTTCTTCTAAGGAAGAGAATAGCATTTTAACTAGCTAAACTTCTGCAACTCAGCACGATCCCTAAATAACTAGGCAATCTAGAATCACATTTCAGTTAGCGCAGAACTTGACATAATCCATCAGGCTTGAGACTGTGATTCTCCAGCTGGGGTGAACTTGAAGTGACTTGTTAATCTTTAATATCCCTGTTCAAAACCATATCTTTTAAGGCCTTTGACCTCTATATGCTAAGGCTGGAAAAATGCACTGAGATTCTTATGGCTCAGGCTACAGTTAGCACTAGAGCTAAGGTCAGAATTGCAAGCAAAGTTGTAAATTAAGAAATATTTGACAATGTCTGCACCGTGGATGATTGAATGGTTAAATCCATTGAAGACGATTGTCTGTCTGGTTGAAAGGTGATGTTATTTTAGGTGAGATTTAATAAGTGTACATGTGTGTGGAAGATAAGGCCATATCACGTGCATGTAAAAACTGCCTCTCCCTGCACTGATTTGGAACTCCCCAGTGGCTAATGCAAATAGTCATCATCATCAGCAGCAGCTGCAGCAGTAATGGTATTTACTGAGCATTTATTATATGCAGAGGACTGTACTAAGCATTTGGGAGAGTACAGTACTAGAGAGTTGGTAGGTTTGTTCCCTGCCTCAATGAGCTTACAGTGTAGAGACTCATAGTCTTGTCTTATGCCATCGAGTCATCTCCGATCCATAGCGACACCATGGACACACCTCTCCCAGAGTGCCCCAAATCCATCTGCAATTGTTCTGGTAGTGTATCCATAGAATTTTTTTGGTAAAAACACAGAATTGGTTAACCATTGCCTCCTTCTGCACAGTAAACCTGAGTCTCCACTCACGACTTTCTCCCATGACACTGCTGCCCAGAACAGGTGAGTTTTGACTTGTAGCAGATTGCCTTCCACCTGCTAGCCACTGCCCAAGCTAGAAATGGGATGAGTATGCCTCTTTTTAACTCTCCCTCCCATAGTCGAGACTGGTAGAATACTGGAAACTCCCCAGGTGTGACCCTGAGAGGGGACTCACAGTCTAGTCCTCATTTTATTGATGAGGTAATTGAGGTAAAGCAAAGTCAAGTGACTTGCCCAGGGTCACACAGCAGACAAATGGTGGAGCCAGGATTAGAACCTAGGTCCTCTGACTTCCAAGCCTATGCTCTTTCCACCAGGCAACGCAGTTTCTCAATAATAATGGTATTTGTTAAGTGCTTGCTATGTGCAATGCACTACTGAGCACTGGGGTAGATAAAAGAAGATCAGGTATTGAATTCCTATTTGACATTTGAGGAAACTGAGGCACCAAGGAGATAACTGATTTGCCCAAGTTTACATAGCTGACTAGTGGTGGAACTGGGATTAGAACCCAGGTCCTCTGATTCCCAGGCCCAGGCTGCTTCCCAATGTCCTCAGTAATCACACTTACTGAGCATCTGATACTCCCTCTCCATCTCCAACAGTTCACCATTCTACCCAACTTCACAACTCCTCTAAAATCATATCTTCTCCAAAGGCCTTCCTCTGACTAAGCCCTCATTTCCCCTACCTGTCCCCCAACCCCCTGCATTGTCTATGCATTTGGCTGTGTACCCCTTAAAGACTTTGAGAAGCAGCATGGCTCGGTGGAAAGAGCATGGGCTTTGGAGTCAGAGGTCATGGGTTCAAATCCCGGCTTTGCCACTTGTCAGCTGTGTGACTTTGGGCAAGTCACTTCACTTCTCTATGCCTCAGTTACCTCATCTGGAAAATGGGGATTAAGACAGTGAGCCCCCCGTGGGACAACCTGATCACCTTGTATCACCCCAAGCACTTAGAACAGTGCTTTGCACATAGTAAGTGCTTAATAAGTGCTATTATTATTATTATTTGATACTCATTTCCACCCTACAGCACTTACATGCATAGCCTTATACTTGACTATTTCCCCAGTTTGAAGTTTATTTTACTGTTTCTCCCCCCTATAGAATGTAAGCTCCTTGTGGGCAGGGATCACCTCTACCAACTCTATTATATTGTACTTTCTCAAGAGCTTAGTACAGTGCTATATACACAGAAATCACCTTTTAAATATCATTGATTGATTAATTGCACTTCTCTGCCCAGTAGCTGTTCAATAAATGCTACTGATAGATGAGTTTATTGTAACAAGTACAGCAGTGCATCAAAGGTCAATCTTTGCACCCATGAGGTGTGGATGAGGTGGTCAATCCTGTGAAAGCTTTACCAGCTGCATTCACCTGTATCAATCATGATCTCACCATCAGTACCATGAGCAGCGTGGTTCAGTGGAAAGAGCACGGGCTTTGGAGTCAGAGATCATGGGTTCAAATCCCGGCTCCACCAATTGTCAGCTGTGTGACTTTGGGCAAGTCACTTAACTTATCTGTGCCTCAGTTACCTCACCTGTAAAATGGGGATTGAGACTTGAGCCCCCCGTGGGACAACCTGATCCATATATGTATCTGTATATATATACGGATATATGTATATATATATATATGTTTGTATGTATTTATTACTCTTACTCTATTTATTTATTGTACTTGTACATATCTATTCTATTTATTTTATTTTGTTAATATGTTTTGTTTTGTTCTCTGTCTCCCCCTTCTAGACTGTGAGCCCACTGTTGAGTAGGGGCTGTCTCTATATGTTGCCAACTTGTACTTCCCAAGTGCTTAGTACAGTGCTCTGCACACAGTAAGCGCTCAATAAATACAACTGATTGATTGATCACCTTGTAATCTCCCCAGCACTTAGAACAGTGCATTGCACATAGTAAGCACTTAATAAATGCCATCATAATAATTAATTAATAATAACTTAACTCTTTATTGCTGTATCATACTTTTCAAGTGCTTAATACAGTGCTCTGCACAAAGTAAGTGTTCAATAAATATGATTGAATGAATGAATAAATATGATTGAATGAATGAAAACTGAAGGATAGTTAGAACTACTGAAAATAAGCAACTCTTTTTTTTATTCTGATGCAAAAAGTACTGGTGAAGAAGAAAATGACTTGAAAAAATGAAAGTTTAGTTGGAGTGGGTGGGGTGGAGTGGACAGTGATCTACACCTGGTATTCACTGATGAGTATGGATGGTTTACCAGCAGCAATCGTACAGCTGCAACTAGCTGGAAAGGATGGGGTTAGGATCTGGATTCTGATAGACTGCCAGCTAGCCAGGAAGCAACTTGCTATTATAAGGAAAATACTGTGATGTTACACCTTCTAATTATATCCGTTGCATTCGTTAATCACCCTTATTAACTTTGCTTTCAATTGCATCTTCCCAGAAGCTGATGAAAGAAACCAAATTATCGAGAAAACCTTCTGAATCTATATTTGGATTCATAGATGTCATCCATATTCAAAATTTCAAATAATACATTTTAAAAAAACATAAACAAAACCTCTCCCTGCAGTTAAGATTACTTTCTAGGAAGGAAAGGTTCCAATTTGTCATTAAACCATTATTTTTTCTGAAGAAGTATTTGAAGAAGGTACTTTCAGCTACCTATAAGTTTAAGGTGCTTTAGAAAACCTGCTACTATATAGTTTTCTCATGTTCTACTTTGGGAAATATTCTTGGAAAAATGAGATTTAGGGTTCATACAAGTTCAGTTCTTCTCCATTTCAATTCTGAGATCTGATATCTAAATCTGTGGCTAGAAGCCTCTAGTACAAAGGGTACCTTGGGAAGAGATGAAATGAGAGAATTGAAGGGTGGTAAGATTATTTTTGTTAAAGATAATTTATTTGAAATATCTCAACCTTTCCAATAATGGAAACTGGGAGGGGAGAAGGGATGGGTGGAGTGAGAAAAGGGGTCCAAAGTGGCTCCCTGTGACTATTGGAGGGGCATGAGCCACCATGAAAGGAAGAGCAGAATATAGACTGTTAAATTCCTTTGGGGCAGGGGACGTGTCTACCAACTCTCCCCCTCTAGACTTTAAGTTCACTGTGGGCAGGGAATTCATCTGTTCTGTTATACTCTCCCAAGCACTTAGTACAGTGCTCTGCACACAATAAGAGCCCAATAAATATGCTGGAGTGACTACTCTCCCAAATGCTTAATACAATGCTCCAAACTTAGTAAGTGCTCAATAAATATGATTGATTTGTTGAGGAGAGAACTGGCCCTGTGGATGCCCTGCCCTCTCTGCACAGAACAGGTAAAGGAGCAAGAAGACCAGAGCCTATAACTGTGGAACATATGATACTGGCTGAGCCGGTGGGATTGGCCAAGACCCCCAGGGAGATAATCCTGATGAGGGTAACAGAAAATCCACTAGCAGAGGTAGAAAAAAGGGATATGGAGTCAAGGGAGACAGAGCAGAGGAGACAGGAAGTTGTCAGATGCCACCCTGATAGAATCTGGAAATGTGATCTAAGAGCTGTGGGAGGGCAGTGGGGTAGCGGAATCCAGAAGTCTAAAGAAATCATAAACATGGAGTCACACACAAACACACATGCACAGTCTTACATACATGCACATACACACACACACACACGCAAATACACAAACATTCAGACAGCTCTTCAGCAGGAGCAACAAGCCCAGGAGAGTTGATGTGGGCCAGTTCCCACACCCAGGCAGAAAACGAGTTGTGTGGGTACTCTGCTCTCCACCCTACCCAGCGCTGCTGCCTTTGTTAAAATGAAAATGGTACCACCTGGACAGCCTCAGCTTCCTCCAAGTTATCTGACTGCCCAGTTTCTTCAAACTCGAATATAGACCATTTGGGGAACTACTCCACAACCATTCTTCTCTAGGCTCATCCTAACAAAGAGGAGAATCTCTGTATGAGTTGGGGTATAGGTGAGTGTTGGGTGGGGGTGGTTTTGGGGCTAGAAGTAGAGGAGAATGGCAGTGGATGGGAAATTCAGCCAAAGGAAAAACAGGAGGTGGAAAAGAGGGAGGAGGAAGGGTTAGATGGTAAACAACACAAGGGAGAAGAAAATAATAGAGAATTAAAGAAATGTGGAGTAAAGGGGAGTGAGAGCCAGGGAATGTTGGATACTGATGAGGTAAAGAAGGATAGAACAATACGAATATTCAGTAAATTTGCATTAGGTCTCAGGCATTTTAGAATTAATTCTCGTAATGAATAACACTTAGTCATTTATACTAACGGTGTTTCTTCCATGCCTAAATACTTTCTCATCCAGTTGTTCTTAGCTATTCCTTCCTGTCTATTATTCTATATAAAGCTGCCATGTGAATTGCTGCATTCATCTGTGACCCTCGTCCCCTTTGATATCGTCTCTTCTTCTGATTGTGTAAGGAGCTGCACATATTTTACATCCCATTTGCAAATAGCGTATCTTCCCAGGGCTAAATTTGAACTGATTAATTTCCTAGGTAAAACCAGGAATCAATGGCAGGAACAAAATATGGACCTTTCACATTCAGTGCTTGAACAGAGGTGACCCTTTAAGCCATAACTGCAAATAGTCTGCACAAGCCACTCCTAAATTGAAAGGTTATCTCAGTTTAATTGTGATGGTGCTAACTTTGAGTAATAAAAAATGTACCTAATAGATATCTCATACAAGAGCCCTTAGTTAATTAAAGTCAGCTCATGAAAAACCTTTGAATTTTGATCTCCAT
This sequence comes from Tachyglossus aculeatus, assembly GCF_015852505.1. Classification (NCBI taxonomy): domain Eukaryota; kingdom Metazoa; phylum Chordata; class Mammalia; order Monotremata; family Tachyglossidae; genus Tachyglossus; species Tachyglossus aculeatus. The sequence goes on from NC_052069.1 coordinate 98,774,521, forward strand.
CAATCCCTTAATAGAAAGTTTGAAAACCCTTAATAGAAAGTTTGAATATATATTTTGAGAAGAAAATGGCTACATTTTGATCATTTTGTGCAAGGCTGGATGGCAAGATCCTGATCTTACTTTTACCATAATATATGAATTTTTACCAAATAATATGAAACTGTCTGGTCCCCATAACACCCAGGGAGGAAGAAAAATCACATTTGGCTTATTCTTTGCCTTAGAGAAATCTTGGATCCTGAGGAGCAATCGAAGATCACCAGCACCCCGCTTGCACTGTGGCTATGGCTAAAAACAGTCATTCCTTCCTGTCTCCTTTGTCCTGGGTTTCTCTATGGAGCTAATGGTGAATTGCTCTTGGCATCAGTACTAATATCTAACTATTTTTGTGTGCCATATCCCAGAACCAGAGGATGGGCACGATGAACAGGGATATCTCCACCACTGCCACCTGATGTGCTGTGCCAGCTCTTGACTACATTCATCCTCTTCCCTCAGCACTGCATCATCAGACATTTCTTTCCACTGACTGTGGGGTGGAGGCTGAGTGCCTGACCCAGGAGGAGCAAAAGAATTTCAAAAATCTGAACTTCTCCTTGACCAAGCGCTGCATCCTCTGCCTCTCGTTAAGTAACCTGGGCAGGCATATCTGGAAGGAGCATCTGAACAGACAGTAGCACTCTCCAGCTGTGCATGGAGGAGTTGAATGGATTCTGGTGGAAGTTAAGCATGCCTTCCTGTCACAATTGGGTCAATGTGCCGATGTCTACATTCATTCATTCGTTCATTTGTTTTTATTCACTCAATCATTCATTCATTCAGTTGCATTTATTGAGCACCTACTGTGAATAGAGCATTGTACTAAGCACTTGGGAAAGGACAATGCAACAATAAACAGTGACATTCCCTCCCACAATGAGCTTTCAGTCTAGAGCGGGGAGACAGACATCAACACAAATAAAGTTTCAGATATGTACATAAGTGCTGTGGGGCTGGAAGGGGGAAGACTAAAGGGAGCAAGTCAGAGTGATGCAGAAGGAAGTGGGAGGTGAGGAAAAGTGGGGCTTAGTCTGGGAAGGTGTTTTGGAAAGGAGGGCTTAGTTTGGGAAGGCCTCTTGGAAGAGATATGCCTTCACTAAGGCTTTGAATCAGGGGAGAGTAATTGTGTGTTGGATTTGAGGAGAGAGGGACTTTCAGGCCAGAAGCAGGATGTGGGCTAGGGTTTGGCAGTGAGATCAAGGCAAAGTGAGAAGGTTAGCATGAGAGGAGCAAAGGGTGTAGGCTGGGTTGTAGAAGGAGAGTAGCGGGGTGAGGTAGGAGGGTTGCCAGACTGCCTTTTGTCAAACTCAGCCCCTAGCAGGGCTCCATTTGTTCTAAGGGAGGCTTCCCTTAGACTGAATTTTTTCTAAATCCCACACAAGAGCCCTCAGATTCAGCCCCTTTCTGTAATCCTCTGTGTTATAAATGTTAATGTCCCAGAGAGGGCCACAGCCTCCTAGGTGTTACTGAAAGAGGAAACCTAAGTTATCTTGTTCTCTATTGGACTTTAGGCAGAGGGAATATGTTTCCCTACAAAGTTGTTTGTTTTGTTTTCTAAGCACTGAGGTAGATACAAGTTAATCAGGTTGGACATAGTCCCTGTCCCTCAGAGTCTTAATCGCCATTTTACAGATGAGGTACCTTAGGTACACAGAAGTGAAGCGACTTTTCCGCAACATTGCCAAGATCCGCCCTTTCCTCTCCATCCAAACTGCTACCCTGCTCATTCAAGCTCTCATCCTATCCTGTCTGGACTACTGCACCAGCCTTCTCTCTGATCTCCCATCCTCGTGTCTCTCTCCACTTCAATCCATACTTCATGCTGCTGCCCGGATTATCTTTGTCCAGAAACACTCTGGGCATATCACTCCCCTCCTCAAAAATCTCCAGTGGCTACCAATCAATCTGCGCATCAGGCAGAAACTCCTCACCCTGGGCTTCAAGGCTGTCCATCACCTCGCCCCCTCCTACCTCACCTCCCTTCTCTCCTTCTACAGCCCAGCCCACACCCTCTGCTCCTCCACCGCTAATCTCCTCACCGTACCTCGTTCTCGCCTGTCCCGCCATCGACCCCCGGCCCACGTCATCCCCCGGGCCTGGAATGCCCTCCCTCTGCCCATCCGCCAAGCTAGCTCTCTTCCTCCCTTCAAGGCCCTGCTGAGAGCTCACCTCCTCCAGGAGGCCTTCCCAGACTGAGCCCCTTCCTTCCTCTCCCCCTTATCCCCCTCTCCATCCCCCCCATCGTACCTCCTTCCCTTCCCCACAGCACCTGTATATATGTATATATGTTTGTACATATTTATTACTCTATTTATTTATTTATTTTACTTGTACATATCTATCCTATTTATTTTATTTTGTTAGTATGTTTGGTTTTGTTCTCTGTCTCCCCCTTTTAGACTGTGAGCCCACTGTTGGGTAGGGACTGTCTCTATATGTTGCCAATTTGTACTTCCCAAGCGCTTAGTACAGTGCTCTGCACATAGTAAGCGCTCAATAAATACGATTGATGATGATGATGATGATGACTTTTCCGAGGTCACCCAGCAGACAACTGGCAGAGCCAGAATTAGAACCCAGGTCCTTCTGACTCCCAAGCCTGTGCTCTATCCACTTGGCCAAATTGCTCCCCATGACAATTTTCATTCTGAGATGTGCCAATTTGTTCCATCCACTAACAAATACTCTCCATGAATTCAAGATGCTCCTCCAGCTCTCCCCATTTCATACATTGTCTCCTTTCAAACTCCACTACCTAGCTCACAATCTTTGCTCACTACAAGCTCCCCTTTTAACATGACATCCACCTCCACCCACTTGTTCATGTAGTTTCCCCAGGCTGGAACCCCAGACAAAAATCTGCCAGGCCTTAGCCCTCCTCATCTTCAAAGCCTTCCTTGAACCCCACCTTCTCCAGTCAATCAGTCAATCAATCAATGGGATATACTGAGCACTTACTGTGAGCAGAGCATTATATTAAGTGCTTAGGAAAGTACAGTTCAATAAAGTTGATAGATGTGATCCCTGACCACAAGGAGTTTATAGTCTATAGGGGGAAAAGCATTAAAATAAATTGCAGCTAGAGAAAATAGTAGGATTTTTACATAAGTTCTGTGGGGCTGGGGTGAATATCAAAGTGTTTAAGGGGTCACAGCTAAGTGCATAGTTGATGTAAGAGGGATAGGTGAATAGGGGAAATTAGGGCTGAATCAGAGAAGGCCTATTGGAGAAGATTTGATTTTAGGAGGGCTTTGAAGGTGGGGACAGTGAAGGACTGGTGGATAAGGAGACAGAGGGAGTCCCAGACCATCGAAAGAGGGAGGGAGGATGTGGGAAAGGAGTCAGTACACATCATGCATTTAAGTACATATATAATAATGTATTCATTTATTTATTCATATTAATGCATGCCTCCCCATCTAAACTCCAAGCTCCTTGTGGGCAGGGATCATGTCTACCAATTCTGTTATATTGTACTCTCCCAAGTGCTTAGTATAGTGCTTTGAACATAGCGAATGTTCAAGGTATTCAATTGATTACAATTTAGTGGAGGTGACAGACAAAATATTTAGAAAGGCAAGGGGTCGTTGGAGGAATAAGTATCAGATAGGCAGTAGAGTGAAGAGGCCAGAATGAAACTGCACATTCAATAAATGTACATCATTTGTTTCATCAAATGTACATCATCAAATGTACATCATTCAATAAATGTACATCATGTGGGTAATGAACAATGGAGGGAGGATGTGGGAAAGGGGTCAGTGGTGACATAGATGAGATTAAGACACATTGAGCCAGCTGGTGATAGAGGAGAGAAGTGTATGGGCTGGGTTGTAATAGGAAATCAGTGAGTTGAGGTAGGAAGGGAAGAGCTGACTGGGTGCTTTAAAGCTGATAATGTCACAAGAGGGAGGGGAGAATAGGGGACATTAGTGAGTCAGTGAGGGTCTATTGAAGAAGATATGATTTTAGGAGGGCTTTGAAGGTGGGGAAAGTGAGCGACTGCTGGATATGGGGACAGAGGGAGTTCCCGGCCCACTGAAGGATGTGAGCAAAGGGTTGGCAGTGGGAGAGATGAAACAGAGGTTCAGAGAGTAGATAGGTAATAGGGGAGTGGAGGGTGAAGATTGTAGTTGTAGTAGGAGGTCAGTGAGGTAAGGTAGGAAGTTGCCTCAACTGATTTTTAACAGTCCCTTCAACACTTATTTATAGTCAATTGCACATTTATTGAACATGCAATTTCATCCTGGCCTATTCATTCTCCTCCTTATCTGATCTTATTCCTCCAACTACCCCTTGTCTTTGTAAATATTTTATCTGTCACCTCCACTGAATCGTAATCATTTGAATGCACTGAACACTTGCTATATTCAGAGCACTGTACTAAGCACTTGGGAGAGTATAATATAAGAGAATTGATAGGCACAATCCCTGCATGCAAGGAGCATGGAGTCTAGATGGGGAGGCAGGCATTAATATAAATAAATAAATAAATAAATTATGGATCTGTACATAAGTGCTGTTAGGCTGAGGGTGGGTTGAATATCAAATGCTTAAAGGGTACAGATCCAAGTGCATATGGGATGCAGAAAGAAGAGGAATTAGGGGAAAGGAGGACTTAATTGAGGAAGGTTTCTTGGCTGAGATGTGATTTTAATAATCTTTGAAGATGGGGAGAGTGGTGGTCTGGCATATATGGTGGGAAAGGAGTCAGTGGTGAGATAGATGAGATTAAGACATATTGAGGAGAGAGGTGTGTGGACTAGGTTGTATTAGGAAGTAAGTGAGTTAAGGCAGGAACGGGAGAGCTGACTGAGCACTTTAAAACTAATAATAAGGAGCTTCTGTTTGATGTGGAGGTGTATGGACAGTCACTGGATGTTCTTGAGGAGTGGGGCGAAATGGAATGAAGGGTTTTGGGGTTTTGTTTTTTGTTTTGTTTTGTTTTTTTCAGAAAAATCATCAGGGCAGCAGACTTAAGTATGGACTGGAGTTGGGAGGGATAGGAGAAGGGGAAGTCAGTGAGAAGGCTGATGTAATAATTAAGATGGGACATGATAAGTACTCGTATTACTGTGGTAACAGTGAAGGTGGGGAAAATGGGGCTCTGTTCACTGTGAAGGGGGGAGGAGCTCCAGGTCAGATGGAAGACAAGGGTACGGAGTTGGCAAGGAGGTAGATGAGATCAAAGTACAGTGAGTACATTGGCATTAGAGGAGCAGAGTGGGTGGGATGGGTTGTAGTTGAAGATCAGGGAGGTGAGATAGGAGGTGGGAAGCTGTTTGAGTTCCTTAAAGACAATGCCAAGTAGTTTCTGTTTGATGTGCAAGTGGATGAGCAACCATTGGAGTTTCTTGAGGAGTGAGGAGATATGGACTGAATTACATTTTTAGAAAATGTTCCGGACAGCAAAGTGAAGTATGAACTGGAGAGGGAAGAGATTGGAGTCAGCAAGGAGGCTGATGCAGTAGTTAAGTCAATGCATGACAAGTGCTAGGACCAGTGTGGTAGCAGTTTGGATGGAGAGAAAGGAACAAATTCTGGAGATGCTGTGGGAAAAGAATCAAGACTTAGTGACTGACTGGAATAGGTGGGATGAAGGAAGGAGGTGAGTCAAGAATAATGCCAAGGCTGTGAGAATGTGAGACAAGAAGGATCGTGGTTTTATCAACAGATAGAAACGTCATTGTGAGGGAGGGAAGATGAGAAGTTAAATTTTGGCCATGCTTAGTTGGAGGCTTATCGTCCCTTTGAACTTCAACCCGTTTATCTGGGGAAGTCCCCCAAGATGAGCAGATAAGATGCCACAGTTTCTCACCACCACATTCATTGTCTAAGGGATTTAAATTATGTTAACCGCCAGCCTAGCAATAAACGAGCTGAACCAGGGAAGAGTGAGATGGATCATTCCAGTGAGCCTGGCTTCTGCCTCTCCCACAACAGCCTCTCTGATCCCTCCTACTAACACTACCGAAGCCCCCCTTCAACTCGTCTCTGTCCTCTGGAGATGCAGTGGCCATGGGAGCCAAAGGTTATAGAGAGGAATGCCCCAGGAGAATACATCTGATGGTTTCAATTTTGTGGCTGAAGTAATAATAATAATAATAATAATAATGGCATTTATTAAGTGCTTACTATGTGCAAAGCACTGTTCTAAGCACTGGGGAGGTTACAAGGTGATCAGGTTGTCCCACATGGGGCTCACAGTCTTAATCCCCATTTTACAGATGAGGTCACTGAGGCACGGAGAAGTTAAGTGACTTGTCCAAAGTCATGCAGCTGACAAGTGGTGGAGTCGGGATTAGGACCCATGATCTCTGACTCCAAAGCCCGTGCTCTTTCCACTGGGTTAAGGACTGGGGAGGTGGAGGTACTTGGGGTTTAAGAAGAGAGCTGAAAGCCAGAAGCAGTTGGTGTGGGTAATGGTCACAAGATTCAATAAGGGAGGATAAGTAGTGTGGTTCTGGGGAGGAATGGACAGAGTTATAGCAGATGAGGATGAGTTTGAACTGGACAAGGGCAGCCTGCTGCCTGAATTTCCATGAGTCCTCATAACCTTTTTTCCTTGTTTGTTCTTCAACTGGCTGTGGCACAAAACAGTATTTTAGCCCATCCAAATCTAACTTCCTTTTCTGATGAGCTATTCAGACAATCTATAGGGGGAATAATCAATCAAAAGCTAAATCAACACTATATCTACCCTCCTTTGGTTTATAGCTTCCCCAATCTTTTCTAACATTTCCCTGACAACTTCTCTCCTTCTAACAATGTGGTCTATAAACTATTCCTATCATGTTATGTTTGTGTACATTTGGACTTGCTACCTCTCTTGTTGGGGAAAACTTGTGTTTCATTACGGTTTGAGGTGTCCCTCACTTAAAGGGCTGCAGCACTGCCTAACTGATCACTCTGAATACGTCTATGGAGTTTATAACCTGATAAAAGAGGATAAATGCATCAGGGGTTTGGCTAGTCTCCAAACATTCCAGTTCACCCATTTCAACATTTGGACTTCTAGCATTAATGTAGAAGCATTCAAATGAATATACAAATACTGAAGGTAATATAAATAAGTACATACATTCTAGAGATTAAAATAATCTGACAGGAGAAAATTATGTGTCCTCTGCCTGGAACTCTCCATTAAAGCCGTGATTTATCTAGCTTCACCAAAATACTGAGAGGGAATGCAGTATTCCAGTGGTAAGCTCGCTGTGGGCAGCGGATGTGTCTTTAATATTGTTATATTCTACTCTCACAAGCACAGTGCTTAGTACAGTGCTCTGCAAAAAGGAATTGCTCAATGAATATGATTGACTGACTACTGTTATTCCATTTAATTCATTTTTTCATTCTTTCATTGTTGTATTTATTTAGTGCTTTCTGTGGGCAGAGCACTGTATTAAGCACTTGAGAGAGTACAACAACAAACAAATGCATTTCCTGCCCACAATGAGCTTACAGTCTAAATTGGGAGAGGGTTAAGTGAAACTACATTACGGAGGCTCATTCTAGTAATATTCAGACATGAATTCAAAGACCTTGATCAAAACATGGATTAGGTGAAAAAAATGTATTCCAATAACTCACTTTTTTCTCCAGAAACCAGTCCCTGGATAGAGAGTATGGATCCCAGGAGTCTTTCCAATCTAAGGTTGGTGACCTTCTGGGAGGAAATGAGCTCTGCAACCTAGCCTGCTGTATAGAGTGGATTTGCAGTTATTTAAAAAAAACCCGTAGGGGAATGTCAGCCATTCAATATCTGAACTGGCAATTTGCAGAACCCACAAATGGCCCCTGGATGCTCTTCACCCAGCAATTCCATTTTGTTTCTTTTTTGGGCCTGACATTCATTGACACATTTATTTAGGCACAGACTCACCAACACATGTAAATGTTCCTTTCTGCCAAGGGAAATCTATAGAATCCTCCTGGAGGAAGTGCTGGAGGAGAGAGACAAAAACAAAACTCCAACACCCTAGACTGGCTCCTCTAACCCCATACCTCACCTCTCTGAACCTCAGCACACAAACCCCTCCGGCTTATCACCCCTCACTACTTTTCCTCTAACATTGATTTCTGTCTCAAATGTATTTCAGTCTGGATAGAAACACATTGATTTGGCAACAAGCACGGAAATGGTTTGACATAAAACAACCCTCCCTCATCTTCCTTCTTCAGAATATAATAAGGGAAGAAGTTACTTGAATAACTGACTTGTCCTTCCTCCTCCTTCTAAATAGTGGTGGTATTTGTTAGTCACTTATTATGTCACTTACAAGCATGGTTCTAAGCGCTGGGGTAGATACAAATTAATCAGGTTGGGCACAGTCCTTGTCCCACATGGGGCTCATGGTCTTAATCCCCATTTGAAAGCTGAGGTAACTGATACACAGAGAAGTGAAATGGTTTGCCCAAGACTACCCAGCAGGCAAGTGGCACAGCCAGAAGTAGAACCCAGATCCTTCTTACTTCCAGGTTCGTGTTCTATCCATTAGGCCGTGCTGGTTCTCAAATGCTGATGGAATGTCACCTATGAGGGAGATTATTATTATCATTATTAGTTAAGGATTTATTGTGAGTCAAGCACTCATTAGCACAAGTTAATCAGGTCTGACACAGTCTCTGACCCACATAGGGCTCATACCCTAAGGTCACAGGGATCTGGATGTTACAGAACTCACTCATTCAGGTGAACTTCAAATCTCGATTTGACTCCAGGAAAGAATAGTGAAAGCCTCTATTCCTCTCCTGATTTTGGATCTGGAAGTGTTGTGACCCTGAATCCCTGTTCCTCCCTCTGCCTTCCTCTGCTGCTTCTCTTCTAAAAGGTCAGGCAATCATGTTGCTAGGCCACCCAGATGTAGTCCCAGAACTGTAAGTTAATTTTTATTCCAGAATGATGGATTCCTACACACCATTCATTATTGATTTGAGTGACTCACACAGTTTCTCAACAAAGCTGCTCAGGTGCAGCCATTCAAGAGGTAGAGAAATCCAATATTGTCTCAGAGACTATTCGCAATCTATTTTCTTTGGCATGTGCTCCATTTTGGTTCATCATTTCATCAAAATTATTTTATCCGTGCCCTCCTATATCCAGCTAGGCACCATAAATACAGATGGGTTTGCCACTAGTACATTACTGCCATTGAATGGGTTTGGATAATTATTCATGTGCTGGAGGTGAAGCAGCTGGCTGGTATCTCACAATTCCAATCTTGTCAATAACTCATTAGGCAACCTGGGAAAAGTTGTCTCTCCTCAGTGACTTGCTTCAGTTGCCTCCTTTAGTAAACTCAATGTGAAACCCTGACACGTCTGAGACTGAGGTTTAAAATGACATAACTCCTGTGTTATTATCTTTCCCCTTACGAAAAGTAGCACCCCAATTGTCTTGTATCAACCCCAGTGCTTAGAACAGTATCTGACACATAGTAAGCGCTTAAGAAATACTATTATCATTATCACCCCAGGGCTTCCCTCAACACCAGCCTATTGCTCTAGCATTCATTCCTGCCCATTTGTAGTAATTAGAGCCATCCAATCTTCCAAATAACACCTAAAACAGTCAAGAGATGTCCCACATTTTCATGTTCCCCCCAGGAAAGATGATCTAGGGCCACACAAAACTGGATATAGGAAAGAGGAGAACCTAATGTTCAGAGTGGCTAAGTGATCAATTGGGAACATTGGTTTCTGAAAATGGTCTGGTATCCTCTATCCCTGTGTTTGTCTTTTTAAATGTCCTTTCCACAGCCATGATCTCTTGCCTTTGATTGAGCAGTTGTATTTTCCAGAGGGAATGCTGGCGATGCTTCATGATAGTTTTGTATTTGATCTCTTTTGTAATTCAAATGAGTGTCTGATAAATGATGAATGTGAGTGGCCATTAACTCATAATTATTTTAAAGGGTAATCAGATATGACTAAATGGCTACAGGATGCTTGAAAAGAAAATAAGCAAAGAGGTCCTGGATGGTCATATTTGGTGCAATTTTAATATAAGCATAATACATTCTAACTCTGACTGTGAAACAGCAAAACTGTACCAGCTAGGATATGATATAGAAATTATGGGATAGCAGTTATACTCCCAAGAGTGGGGAAAGATTCATTTACAAGGTAGGTTTTTCTGAGGGCAGTTTAAAAACTAGAACAGCAAATGAACACAGATCTCTTCTCATTTATTAAATTCCAGAATTAGATCTATACTAATTTTTCGCATCTGATGAGGTTTGCTGTTGGCAATGTGTAGGATTTGCATCTAGATTGCTGAAGACTTAAAGAGGATAGCAATGCTTTGATTTTTCCACATTTTCATGTTTCATAATTTTATTACTATAATGTTTCGATACTCAGTAGGGTTTGCGCATTATATTCGGGCCTAAATAGAGTCGTTATATCTTTGACATGTGAATATACGTGGAAATGAATAGCACGCCTGATTCACACATTCAGCCTTAACTATGGTCTGAATATGAATCAACACTACTATAAGGCTGTAAGTCATTCACAAGTTCAGAAACAAACTGCTCATTCTGGGTTTACATTCTATAAAGGTGCCAACATGTTTGTTCAGCTTTGTACTAAGGGTTGAAGAGAAATGTGTTGAGGTAGAGATCCCAGAAGAAATAAAAGGGAATATAATAACATTCCCAAAAGAATGATAATGTAGAGAGAAATCAAAAGATTTCCAAGATCATTAATCTCATTCATCTAAACTCCTTGTGGGCAGAAAACATATCTTCCTATTCTGTTGTACTGTACTCTCCCATGTATTTAGTACAGTCCTCTGCGAACAGTAAGCATTCAATAAATACCATTGAGTGATTTATTGATAATGAAATAACTTCCTTATGGATGTGGTCAAGTGGCAGAAAGGTTTGTATGCATATTCAAGCTTACCCTCTGAACATTTTGCACTTCTCCCAGTGCGGTTTAGGTTTTATTTGCTTAAAGATAAAAATTATAACAAAATTATATTAAATCAGATTATAACTTTAAAATTATATTATATTAAAAAATATAACCAACTGGATCTAGACTACCCAGGTTAATTCTCTGCACATAGAAGAATTGGATGTAACTAGAAAAAGATGTCAGTGATCAAGACTCAAAAATGTTAGTTGTCAGCTTTCCTTCTTGCCTAGTTTGTTTCTCTTAGGAGCTCCATCTTCTCTCCAGGTCTGTGCCCCTGGATTCAGAAATGGCAACTCAATCATCTCCAGCATCAACAGTTGCTGCCACTTATCTTTCCACACAAATAAGTGACACGGTGACAACGGGCTCTCATTTTCTGCTCTCTCCTGACCAGCACTGCCCTCAGCTACTGAAACATTTCCCCTTACATTAGGAAACTTTTCAAATTCTGAGGTGATGTGTTCTGGGGCAATTTATAAGATTTAGGATTCTGGGGTTCCCCTTTCCATTTAATGAGGCTTATTCTACCAGAACTTTTGGGATGGCTCATGGGTGACTGCCTATCAATCAGTCAATGGTATTTATTGAGTGTTTACTATGTGCAGAGCACTGTACTAGGTGCTTTGAAGAGTACAACAGAGTACCAAAACAACAATCCCCTGTGGGCTATAAGCTCATTGTGGGCAGTGAATGTGTTGGTTTATTGTTTTATTTTACTCTCTCAAATGCTTAGTACAGTGCTCTGTACACTGTAGATCTTCAGTAAATACAATTGAATGAATGAATGAACAGAGTTGGTTGATATGGATGGTTCAGTCACTGTTGAAGTATGCTTAAACCCTCCTCTTGTGGTTATGGTCTCCCTAAGTGTCTAATTGTCTTCTGGGAATAGTAAGACAACAGTACTCATTGAGCAGTTTCTCTATGCAGATCACCATACTAAGCAATTGGGAAAGTATCATAGAAAGAAAAGAAACAAACCCTCCTCTTAAGTTAGGGAAGACAGAGCTTATTAAATTGTCAACTGCCATTAATCTCTGCGCATTCTAGCCTCTTTATTTAGAAGTGGGGAAGAGATGAAACATGTAAGCGATGAAAAAAGTAGACTGAGAAAGAAAAAGTGCTGATATGCTTTGTCAGCTGAGTTGGAGACCGGTTTCAGCAGCTGGAGTTTTACTAAAGGGAGAAGGGTCATGGAAACAAGAAATGCTGATTGAGCAAATATCTAAGACTAGCTTGCAAGAGATGCCGATTGGTTGAGGAACCAAGAGTAAAGCACGGAAGAAATCACAATGTGAGGTGAGGGAAAATCACTCTAACCACAAACTAAAAGTTAGTTATCCTCAAGAGCTGCAGGGCTTGCATATTCCAATTACTGGGGGTCAGTAGGGGATATGAGCAAATGCAGATGGCTCTGAATCGAGATTGTGGGGAAAGGGGACAGTTAGAATAAAGGTGTGCTTGTTAGGGGTGGGGGGATATCATTTCAGGGAAGAGTTCGGACACTTAATAATGAAGGCCTGCTTTAATAATCATCCTCGTGAGTGGTCTCCTCAACAACATATTTCCACCAGGGGATGGTAATAATATGATCCACTAACACTGCAGGAAACTTAATTTTTAAAAATTCATTTTCATATGCAATTCACAGGTAGATGTGACTAAGGTAGAACTGGCCTTTCTGAACTCTGCAGGTTCATAATCAGGAATGTATTGCCAGCTGCAGCATTTTCAAATACAAAATTCAGGATATCAGAATGGGAAATATATATATATATATATATATTTCTATATATATATATATATATATATTTCCCATTCTGATATCCTGAATTTTGTATTTGAAAATGCTGCAGCTGGCAATATATATATATATATATATATATATATATGTATGTATATATATATATATATATATATATATATGTATGTATATATATATATATATATATCCAAGATGCCTAAAGTGCTTTACAGTTATTATAACTGTATAACTGTAAAGCACTTAAAGCATCTTGGAAGAAAGTACTAAATAAACTCAACCTATTTTCTTTTGCAGCTTTCAAAATTAGCACATGCCTACATGATCAAAGTCTAAAATCAATCAGACAGACAGAATAAAGGTAGTTTACTGGAAAATTTTATCTGCTGGCAAATCTATCTGAAATAGTCTAAAAATATTGAATATCCCTACTTACTAACCAGCCAGGATATAGGTCTCCACAAATATATACATATAATAATAATAATAATTACAGTATTTGTTAAGCACTTACTAAGTGCAGAGCACTGTTCTAAGCCCTGGGGTTGATACAAGGTAACCAGGTTATCACAGTCTTAATCCCCATTTTACAGATGAAGTAACTGGGGCACAGAGAAGTGAAGTGACTTGCCCAGAGTCACACAGCTGATAAGTGGTGGAGCTGGGATTTTTTTTTTTGGATTTGTTAAGCACTTACTATGTGTAAAGCTGGGATTAGAACTCATGGCCTATGACTCCCAAGCCCCTGCTCTTTCCACTAAGCCACAGTGCTTATGACATTCCTACCTAGGAATAAATACCGTTAGGAATAAACTTGAGAATCTAAGCTTAATGTTGTAATGGCCACAATGAGCTGACACTTTGGGCTCTATTCCACCTGATCTCCTCAATGAACTAGATGCTTCTGGGCCCTTCCTTCCTCTTTTTCCTTGAGCAGCAGTATGACTCAGATCCCTTTAAAATGATCATAGCCTTATTCCCTATGCAGCCCACTTGGAAACATTGGTGCTGGGATGCAAATCACCCCACCCACTTCCCAGCATGTCCAGATAATGACTCCTTTCTGTGCTGTGCAGACAAGATACTTGAGAAGCATGTCAGCACCTCACCCCAACTTCTGAAATAGGGATCGTTGGGATGTTCAGGGCATTTCTCTTCTCCCATTGTATGCTGGGACAAGGAGAGCTCCTTCATGGTATATATTCATTCATTCAAGTGTATTTATTGAGTGCTTCCTGTGTGCAAAGCACTGCACTAAGCACTTAACACTGTACTGTACTATTCCCTCATCTGTAAAATGGGGATTAAGACTGTGAGCCCCCCCGTGGGACAACGTGATCACCTTGTAACCTCCCCAGCGCTTAGGACAGTGCTTTGCACATAGTAAGCGCTTAATAAATGCTATCATTATTATTGTACTTCCCAAGCGCTTGGTACAGTGCTCTGCACACAGTAAGCGCTCAATAAATACGATTGAATGAATGAATGAATGGAGGGCCGTTCTAAGCACTAGGGAGAGAACAATATAATAGAGTTAGTAGGCACACTCCCTATCCACAAGAAGCTTACAGATTAGAGGGGAACAACGCCATTAAAATAAGTAAATAATTTAGGGATATAGCACAGCAGTATTTTTAGCGATAATAACTTTACATCAGACTGGCTCAGAAACCCAGAGCTAGAAACAAACTGCATTCACACCACTAGATGACAAGGATGCCTGTTCACTAAAGAATACTATCCAACTTTATGTAATGTAACCACAAAATCAGGGAACATACAAATGGATTTACTGGTCACCTTCGAGAACAGAGCGCTGTACTACAAATTTAAATTGGAAGCAAATACACCATTGCTGCCAGCCAGAAATTTGCAATCTAATGGGTGATTACTACATTATGTACCAAGTGAGGTTTCAATCTAAGTTCCATGTATTATATATATTGCAACAATTTAACTCCTAGAACATTTTAGCAAATTTCACATTGTTTTTGTGCCTATTTCATTTTTACTAAAAAGCCACCTGAGGTAGAATTTTGGCACAAACTAAGCTGATCACTTTTTTGTTTAGTTCTTTTCTCAAAAGAATTACAATTTATTTTCATCTGATCTAACCTGATCTTAAGCTTCCCTATTTATCTGGTTTGTTTCTCCCATGCTCCTTCAAATGGCATCTCTGGGAATTTTGCTTAGCACATCAATGCCACGGTTTTAAAAAATGATGTTTACAAATTGGTCAGAAAAAAGATTGATAAGGCAAGTATAGCCACATTAGAAATATTTAAGTGGTGAATCAGTCCATCAATCATGTTTATTGAGCACTTACTATGTGCAGAGCACTGTATTAAGCACTTGGGAGAGTACAATACAACAGACTTACCAGAAGTGAGCTTACCATAATGAGCTTATAAGTGTTGTGGATTTCAGATTAGAAAGAAAGGCTATCTATGTACATTTTAATGCAGTCATTAGCATTGGAATATCAATTCTCTGATTTGTACTTCCCAAGCGCTTAGTACAATGCTCTGCACACAGTAAGTGCTCAATAAAAATGATTGATTGATTGATTGATTGATTGATTTGGAAAGTTATAAAGATCCATATACTTCAGGATTACACCACCAAAGAATAATAAGCTTTTTAATTCTTTTTTTGTGGTATTTTTTAAGCATTTACTAGGTGCCAAGTACTAAGCAACAGGTAAATGCAAACTAATCAGATTTCCCATGTGAGCCTTACAGTTTTAATTCCCATTATATGGATGAGGTAAGTGAAGCCCAGAGAAGTTAACTGGCCCAAGGTCATACAGAAGGCAAGTGGCAAAGCCAGAATTAGAACCCAGATCCTCTGACTCTCAGGCCTGTGCTCTTTCCCCTAGGCCACATTGCTTCTCTAGGCATTGTAGAAAATTTGAATATTATCCATAACTTATTTAATTAATTTTACTGTAATACAACTGAGGAGTTATCAAGCCCTAGTTAGTATTCATAGAGTTGTTCCACAAACCTGGACTGTATTTCCCAGCATAAAAAAATTGGATCTAGAACCCAGTTTACCTCTAATGTCTGCAATACAGTGATAATAACTCTGGTATTTGTAAGCATGTACTCTGTACCAAGCACTGGGATACATACAATTTAAGAAGATTAGACACAGTCCCTGTCTCACTTGGAGCTGACAGCCTAAGAGGAAGAGAGAGAAGGTACTTAATCTCCATTTTACAGATGAGACAACTAATAGAGAAGTGATATTAATGATGCCATTAAAATAATAAAACAAAAAGAGACATATTGCCTTTGGTATGATATGCAAGAACTTGGAAGTGATCTATCTGCTGTTTTTGATACTGTCAGTTCTTTAGTAGATCATTGTTTTTCCGTTCAAAGAGGACGTATAGACTTTAGAAAGGACCCAGAAAAGAGCCCCAAAAAGTCTTTAAGGAGTAAAGTATAGGAACGATGAAAATAGGTTACAGAAACTGGAACTAAATTTCAGAAAGAAAGGGCTAAGACTATAGGAAGCAGCATGGCATAGTGGATAGAGCATGGTTCTGGGGGTCAGCATGGGTTCTAATCCCGCCTCTGCCACTTGTCTACTGCGTGGACTTGGGCAAGTCACTTCACTTTTTGGTGCATCAGTCACCTCATCTGTAAAATGGGGATTAAGGCTGTGAGTCCCACATGGGACAAGGGACTGCATCCAACCCAATTTGTATCCAACCCAGCACATAGTGTAATGCCTAGCATAGAGTAATTAATTAACAAATGGTATTGAATCCCCATTTTACAGATGAGGAAATTGAAGCACAGTGAATTGAGCAATATTCCCAGGGTCACACAACAGGCAAGAAGTATAACTGGGATTAGAACCCAGGTCTTTTGACTTTCAGACCCACGCTCATTCCACTATGTCATGAGCCCATAGCGGGGTAATCGTCCTTCCTTAATATCAGGTGCTCAATCTACAAGCCCTTCCCTAAGGATTTATCTCCTCCTAATATCAGACACTCCCCCTGGGTATTTGACTCCCCCTAACAACAGGCCCTCGACAAGTTCAAAGTGAAACCAAACCGCCACTGTATGCTACGGTAAGCTTTATTCCATACTTAACCTACTAAAAACAGGGAGTAGATGTGTATGCACACACCACACTCACACACATAAATTACAACAACTAGGTGGTAAAATCACCTAAGCCAAGACACCTATGGCATGGTCATGGCAAAATCCACCTAAAACATGCACTGACACACCTACTGTGGCCTCAGTCAAAATACCTAAGACTTGAACCAGGATGACAGGCTGTGGGCAGCTGAACTCCTTGACCTCTTCTGACATGGGACTACCTTCACAAAACTTGAGGTAACCAGTCGGTTTGGTAGCTATATTTGTCGTAATTTGTGTGTGTGTGTGTGTGTGTGTGTGTGTGTGTGTGCGTGTTAGCATCCACCCCCTGTTTTTCATAGGTTAAAGTACAGAATAAACCTTTTCATTGTATTCAGTGGTGGTTTGGTTTCACTTTGAACTTGTCATTGAGCACCTGATATTAGGGGGAGACAAATCCCTAGAGAAGGGCACAAAGATTGAGCGCCTGATATTAAGGGGGGGACCATTCTCCGGCAACGGGCTCATGACACAAAAATGATGATGAGGATGGAATTTTGAAACTGATATAAACCACTAGTAAAGTGCGTGCATGAGTTGCCCAGGGTAGTCTTTCATTTAGTCTATGTTGTATGTATCTAACACTTTTCTAGTTCTCTTTCCTATTTTCCATTTGTTCTTTCTCTCTCTCTTCTCTCTCTCCTCCCATCCAAGTGTTTGAGTAACTCAGAATGGTTGATTATAAGTCACTGCACCAGCTGGGACTATACCAGTGGTCAAGACTCCCAGAACCTTTCTGCTAGCTGCGGCTGTGACCAGTGGGACCTCCATGGCAAGTAGGACACTGTGAACCTCATGACTTCAGTGATTGTGTGCGGCTGTCGAAAGGCGGAGTGGCGACCTTTCGCCTGGCGTGCCTGGAGAAAGACTCCCTACCAGCCCCTGAGATAAGCTGCTAAAAATCCACACCCTGCTTCTTCTCCTTTTTCTAACCTCTCATCTCTCCCTTTCTTTCTCTCTCTCATCTCTCTTCTGTTTGTACCCTCTTCTCCTTCCTGTGACCCCTTCCACTTACTTCTCTCTCTCTCTCTCTCTCTCTCTCTCTCTCTCTCTCTCTCTCTCTCTTTATCTCTCTCTCTCTCTCTCTCTCTCTCTCTCTCTCTCTCTTGCCATACTAATCCCTGGACAAGTATAAGCAATTATTGGAATATTGACACCCACCATAGAAGAGCTCATAGATTGATCATCTGATATTAAGGGGAGACAAATCCTCAGGGAAGGGCTCATAGATTGAGCGCCTGATATTAAGGGGGACAATTCCCCAGTGACGGGCTCATGACAAGGAAACTGAGGCACAGAGAATTAAGTGAATTGACCATGGTCACACAACAGGCAAGAAGTATAACTGGGATTAGAACCCAGGTCCTCTGACTCCCAGGGCCATGCTCATTCCACAAGGCCAAAGGGCTCCTCACTCCCATTGATCAGGATTCATAAATGGTCACCAATTTATAACCCAATTTTCAATGGACAGTAATTAAATAATACCTTCATAACATAATAATCAAATGCCCATCAAATATTTTCTGAAGTGTGTAAGGAGCTTCCCAAATGCTAACACTGAACATACTCAATGAATACTGCTTGAATTTTCTAGAAATACATTACTTATGCTGGATAAGAACACCAACATCCTCCTAAAAATTAAATTTCTAAGCCTTGCAGTTTCTACTAGGAACTGAAAAAGAATTCTGTTAAACATTATCCATTCATCGTTTATTTAAGCTAACTAATTTCAGTTTGCTATAAGTGCCTAAAAAAAGAATCTATGGGTAAACAGCTTTTTTTTATTTTTTTATGAAATAAATTACAATTTTTAAAGCCATAGGACATGGTTCTAGAAATACATTGACCTAAACAAATCATATGACATGTCCACTGCATGTCTCAAAGCTGTACTGCTCCATAAAACTAGATGAAATTTGAATAGGTGGAATTTTTCTCTTATCTAAAATGGCCCAGGGCTTTTATCTAATACGGTGACAGAACAGCATAGTACAGTCAAAGTAAAACACGTGAGAAATCAAACTATTCCTGGTACTAAGTGTAAAGATAATGGGTAAATAACTGATTGATAGAAACACAAATCAGACATCTTGTTGACGTAGGTAGCAAGTACTTTTTTCTGTTCCAAATAGTGCAATAGTGCAAAAGAGGCATGTAGCAAGTGCTTAACAAATACCATAATAATAATAATGGTTATTAATTATAATAATAATGGTATTTTTTAAGCACTTGCCATCTTCCAGGCACTGGACTAAGTGCTGGGGTGGATCCAAGTAAATTGGCTGGGCACAGTCCCTGTTCCATATAGGGTTCACAGTCTTCATCCCCATTTTACAGATGTAACTGAGGCCCAGAGAATCAATCAATCAATCAATCGTATTTATTGAGCGCTTACTGTGTGCAGAGCACTGTACTAAGCGCTTGGGAAGTACAAGTTGGCAACATATAGAGACAGTCCCTACCCAACAGTGGGCTCACAGTCTAAAAGGGGGAGACAGAGAACAAAACCAAACATACTAACAAAATAAAATAAATAGAATAGATATGTACAAGTAAAATAAATAAATAGAGTAATAAATATGTACAAACATATATATATATATATATGCAGATGCTGTGGGGAAGGGAAGGAGGTAAGATGGGGGGATGGAGAGGGGGATGAGTGGGAGAGGAAGGAAGGGGCTCAGTTTGGGAAGGCCTCCTGGAGAAGTGAAGGCACAGAGAAGTGAAGCGACTTGCCCAAGGTCACACAGCAGACAAGTCACAGAGCCGGGATTAGAACCCAGGTTTTTCTGGAGAAACAGCATGGCTCAGTGGAAAGAGCATGGGCTTGGGAGTCAGAGGTCATGGGTTCAAATTCTGGCTCCGCCAACTGTCAGCTGTGTGACGTTGGGCAAGTCATTTAACTTCTCTGTGCCTCAGCTACCTCATCTGTAAAATGGGGATTAAGACTGTGAGCCCCACATGGGACAACCTGATCACCTTTTATCCTCCCCAGCACTTTAAACAGAGCTTTGCACATAGTGAGTGCTTAACAAATGCCATTATTATTGTTATTATTATTTTCTGTCTCCCAGGCCCATGCTCTATCCACGAAGCCACGCTGCCTGATTTCCTGGTGGAGGCCTGGCTTCCTCTCACAGAGATCCTGTCAGACATTCAGTCATTCATTCAATCATATTTATTGAGCATTTACTGTGTGCAGAACACTGTACTAAGTGCTAGGGAGAGTACAGTACAACAAAAAACAGACACATTCCCTGCTTACAGCCTAGAGACAAGCTTACAGTCCACTCACAATTCTTTCCTGGCAAAGATGGTATTTCCTTGCTCTAATTTATGTGGTTCAATGGAGGTATGAAACCTGGACTTATCCGGAGCAAGGAACAGTGGTGATCTCCAGGAGACAGGCCCTGGACCAGTCCTCACCGATGCAGCCTCCCTAAATGGTGTCTCACCAGCAAAGGTTTAACTGAGCTATGACAATGCTATCGTTCCTAAATGCAAGAGACCTGAAATTTTGAGTTGGTGCTAAATGAACTAGAACATTTGACCACATTTCAACTTATTTTCCCCCTTAGTTAAAGTTTGGCCAAGAGATCTAAATTTATTTTTTTAATCTCACCTCATAAATCAACTCCCTGGCCTTCTACTGCCTTACTACCTCTCTACGTTTATTAAGCCTCTGGGGTCTCACAACCCAGGCAATTAGATTTTTATTTATATTTGCCTGATAAAATAACCCGTCTTTATATTCATACTTTATTCAGCCATGCGTTTCTGACTTAACAACAAATCTCTCTGACAGAGCATGTTATAATTCAGTTGGGAGAAGCCCTGTTGGAATCGATGATTTCGCGTCAGAATTGTATATTGCCTGGGGGATTCAGTCTTACTGTTTCCTTGCTATGTGAGGCAGTCCCATGCTCCTCCAGATAGCCTCCTCTGTGAGTTTGTGAAACCAATCAGACAATCCCATAAACGCAAATTGGTGGTATCTCCGCGTCCGCAGGGGAAGGAATGCTCACTCCACGGATTCTTCCGGCTTCTCCCCTCCACCCAGAAATACAGCTGGGCAAGACTGCCTCTTTACTGAGCTTTATTATTATTGATCAATCAATCGATCGTAAGTACAGTGCTCTGCAATCAGGAAGCTCTCAATAAATCTGATTGAATGAATGAATTGAGCACTTACTGTGTGCAGAGCACTGTATTAAGTGTTTGGGAGAGTACAATCCAACCGAGTTTGTAGCATGTTCCCTGCCTACAATGGGCTTACGTGTTCCCTGGGGTTGCAGTGTGGCTTAATGGAAAGAGCTCAGGCCTGAAGTCAGAGGACCTGGGTTCTAGTCTCAGATCTTCCACTTGCCTGTTGTGTGCCTTGGGCGAGTCATTCAACTCTATGTGCTTCAGTTTCCCCAAATGTAAAATGAAGACTCAGTACCTGCTCTCCCTCAGGCTGTTAGCCCTACGTGGGGCAGGGGCCATGAATGGCAGCGTGGCTCAGTGGAAAGAGCATGGGCTTTGCAGTCAGAGGTTATGGGTTCAAATCCAGGCCCCGCCAACTGTCAGCTGTGTGACTTTGGGCAAGTCACTTAACTTCTCTGTTTCCCCAGTTACCTCATCTGGAAAATGGGGATTGAGACTGTGAGCCCCCCGTAGGGCAACCAGATCACCTTGTAACCTCCCCAGTGCTTAGAACAGTGCTTTGCACATAGTAAGCACTTAATAAATGCCATTATTATTATTATTATTATTATTATTATTATTATTATTATGTTGTATCTACCCCAGTGCCTAGTACAGTGTCTGGCACATCGTAAGCATATAAATACCATTAAACAACAAATCCTAAAGTTATTATTATTAGAACTCAGCAGATGGCTTCTAGGGAACAGAATGAAGCCCGAAGCTTAGCTGGGGTTTTAATCCTTTATAGAAAGCGTGTCTCTGTAGTTCGCCTGAAGAACACCTCCTTCTTTGTCCCTCTCCTCACAAACCTGTATATCCCCACCTGAGGAAGAGTCCCCTAACAGCCCTCGCTGCACACTCTCCCAGAAATGCTCACCAGGGCCTGGCAGAACTCTGATGAAACGGAAAGCTGTAGTTGCCCCTGGAGCAGGGGGTAGGAGAAGCCACTTCTACTATGCTTTCATGGTGGCAGGTGTTCTCATCACCCACTCCAGCGCTTCTGTTCATTTTTTTCTCAGAGTCCTCAGCTTTCCCATCACCCATGTCTTTTGTCTCCCATAATGACTAAACCCCATTACAGATCTTCAAGGCACCCTCAGGGGTGTGAGTCCCTGTTGAAAACCCCCTAGCAAATAATAATAATAATGATAATTTTGGTATTTGTTAAGTGCTTACTCTGTGCAAAGCACCATTCTACGTGCTGGGGAGAATACAAGGTGATCAGGTTGTCCCATGTGGGGCTCACAATCTTAATCCCCATTTGACAGATGAGGTAACTGAGGCACAGAGAAGGTAAGTGACTTGCCCAAAGTCACACAGCCGACAATCAGCGGAGCCGGGATTTGAACCCATGACCTCTGACTCCCAAGCCCTTGCTCTTTCCACTGAGCCACGCTGCTTCAAATAAAGTGCCTCCCTATGCTTCTAATAATAATAATGATAATGGTGGCATTTGTTAGGTGTTTATTGTATGCCAAGGACTGTACTAAGCATTGAAGTAGATATAAGATAATTAGGTTAAATGAGAAAAATGACAGAGAAATTGTGACTTTCCCAGAGTCACCCAGCAGGCAGCCATGATTCCAGGTGTCCTGGTGCTCTGGTCCCAGGCCCATGCTTTTTCCACCAGGCCACACTGCTTTTACACAGGGAATTGGAAATGAAAGTGATTCCCCCAGGCCCCTCCACACTAGCATGAGCCTATTATGGACATTTCTCAGGGAGAATCAAGTCTATTGGTTTTTGTGTTCCACAGGTATTCTTTCCAATGAAATCTTTATTACTAACCTCAGAAAAAACTAACATTTCATCCCACAGAAGAAAGTAAAATGTGCAAAGCTCTGGCTAGAGAATAAACTGTTTGATTGCTTGATTTAACAGGCTGGTTTCATCATTGATTTTAGTCTGCAAAGCATGAAGCGAGTGATTTAAACACTGTTACATTAAGGCATATCTACAATACACAAAACAAATGGATTTTTTTTACATTGTCGCATTGTTCAGAGTCTCTCTGCAGTTCTGATCTCCTTTTCTCATTGCTGTGAAAAGGACCTGGGTTTAAATGATCTGGGTAATTCTGTGGGGTTCCAACAGTACAGAAAAACTAAAGCCTAGCAACAGAGGTTAATAATAATAATAAAAATATTATGGTACTTGTAAAGACCTTACTACGGGTCAAGCACTGTTCTAAGCACTGGGATAGATTCAAATTCATTAGGTTGGACAAAGTCACTGTCCCACATTGGGCTCACACTATTAATCCTCATTTTTCAGATGAGGTAACTGAGGCCCAGAGAATTTAAGTGACTTGTCCAAGGTCACACAGCATCTGCTTTATGACGTGGCAGAGTCAGGATTAGAACCCAAGTCTTTCTGACTCCCAGCCCCGTGCTCTATCCATTAAGTCACACGGCTGCTCTGTAATCAAAGCATAGTAATAAAGATCCAGCACTGAAACACCCAAGGGGTTGATTCAGTAATAAATCTCATTGGATAAACATGTATTACGTATTTATATTAATGTCTGTCACCTCGCTAGACTGTAAGTTTATTATGGTCCGGGAATGTGTCTGTCAACTCTTGTACTATACCCTCCCAGGTTCTTAGTTCAGTATGTGCTCAGTAAATACCACTGATTGATTGATATCTATATTTCCATCCTCTTTGTCCCCCAATCTGTAATTATATTGGGCCAGTCTCCCCTTTAAGCTCTTTGAACATAAGGATCATGTCTTCTAACTCTATTGAATTCTCTCAAGCACTTCTTGTACTTTTCCCAGAAGGTGCTCAATTAGCACTATTGATTGATTTCAAAATAGCCTATAATCTTCTCTTTTATTTTAGCCATTTTTCTATCCATGCCAAAGCATATTCCCCACCCGCATTCCCAAGATTACTGGGTTGTTGATTTTCAAGTCTTAGAAGTGTAACCTTTTGAAAATGTTAAATAGATTATATCCACTGTGTCTGTCCCTCTATTCACAGTCTTGTTGACCCCTTCAAAAAATGTCAGTTTAGTGTGGCATAATTGCACCTTTCTCCTAACAAATTATGTTTTCCTAAGTGCTCATTGATCTAAACATAATTATAGATACTGTCAATTTGCCTGATTTAGAAATGAGACTCAGTGGTCTAGAATTCTCAAACTCACCTCTAGAATCCATCTAATAAATGGGCATTCCATCAGTGGTCTGCCTGTCCTCCAGCAAGGAATCATAGAGTGTTCTGCACACAGTAAGTGCTCAATAAATACAATTGAATGAATGAATGGAGCCAATACTCTTGCCAGGTGTTCCCTATACATTCCATCATATTTATTGAGCACTTTGTGCAGAGCACTGTACTAAGCACTTGGGAGAGTCAGATTGATTGACTGATTCAAGGTTCTCCATCTGCACTTTCCATTCCGCATACTTACTCTCTTCTGTTTCTTTCCAGTTTAGCCTCTCAATCCTCCCCATCTCCCTCTTAATTATACCCCAGTCTCATTAATTATATTTACTGAGCACTTACTGTGTGCAGAGTGCTATACTAAGCACTTGGGAGAGTACAATACAAAAATATAACAGAGTTGGTAGAAACATTCCCTGCCCATCTGACCCACGTTCAATCCCTTGCTTACACTGTTCTCCTAGAATGGAACTCCTCACTCCCCGCAGCCCAGATCTGACAGATTTCAATCCCACCAGAACCTTCCTTAAATTCCCCTTTCTCAAACTTTCCCTAATCCCAACATCCCAATTGCAGCTAAACCTAGCACTTATGCATTCATTTATATGAGTACTCGGCACCTGTGTCTATATGTATTTTCAAAGATACATTTCTTTTGATTCCCCCATTTGGAAATTTTTTTTTTGTATCTGCCTCCCCCAGTAGGCCCCAAGCTTCCTGTAGGCAGGGAATGTTTCTTTTGCTTCTGTCGTCCTTTCCAAAGAGCAATGCAATGCATTTAACGTGGGTGCTGGAATCCCTCCGTGACCACCCTCAGTAAAGGTCATACTAAAAATTTCACAGAACCCCTCAGTTATCACCTTTTCATTTCCAAATGCCCCTTTTACACTGCTGTGTCCCCACAACTCCCCATAGGGCATTTTAATAATAATAATAACAATAATAATAGCATTTATTAAGCTCTTACTATGTGCAAAGCACTGTTCTAAGCACTGGGGAGATTACAAGATGATCAGGTTGTCCCACGGGGGGCTCACAGTCTTCATCCCCATTTTACAGATGAGGTAACTGAGGCCCAGGGAAGTTAAGTGACTTGCCCAAAGTCACACAGCTGGCAATTGGCGGAGTTGGGATTTGAACCCATGACCTCTGACTCCAAAGCTCGTGCTCTTTCCAATGAGCCACGCAAACCGGGGAGTAAAGTAGAAGGGAAGCAGTGCAGGGTGCAGGGTGCCAAAGAAACTCTCACTACTCTCAGGGAGGTGTTCCTACCACCGGTATTCATTTATTCATTCAGTCGTATTTATTAGGTGTGTACTGTGTGCAGAGCACTGTACTAAGTGCTTGGGAAAATATAATACAACAATAAACAGTGACATTCCCTGCCCACAATGAGCTCACAGTTTAGGGGGGGACAGACATCAGACTTTGTTGCACTGTACTCTCCTAAGTGCTTAGTATAGTGCTCTGCATGCAGGAAGAGCTCAATATGTATCACTGATCACCTGTTTGAAAGGCAGGGTTCTTTATGGGTTTTGTTAAGTGCTTTTTGCTTTTGCTTTTGCTTTTGAAGACTCAAACTCCTTATTTTGGCAATTTAATTTCCTATTTCCCCTCTCAGGATCACACCTGGAGAGTTTTCTGTGCTCTACCAGTCCCGACTATAGGAGGAAGAGTCAAGCAGAGGCATACCCATTCCATTCCTAGGCCGGGCAGTGGCTAGAAACTGAAAAGCAATTTTCTACAAGTCAAAACTCACCTGTGCTGGGCAGCAGCAGCACGGGAGAGAGTTGAGGTCAGAGACAAGACTAAGGTTTACTGCACAGAAGGAGGCAATGGTAAACTACTTCCATTTTTTGTTTTTTACTAAGAAAAATCTATGGTTATACTACCAGAATGATTGCAGATGGAGATGGGTCGTTCTGGGAGAGATTTTTCCTTGGCGTCGCTATGGGTCATCTCTCGACAGCATAAGGCATGACAATTTCCTATTTGCCTCAGACCTGCCACTCATAAGATTTCCAGGTGAGCTTTCCATTTTTTAAAGGATGACATTTTTTGGATGCTCTCTTACACCACCTTACACTCTCTTACATTCTCTTACACTTTAGGAGTACCCTTATGGGGCTTGTTATGACTGTGGGGGTTTTTTTGTTCTGTGCCACACATTTCATCAGGCCTCTGCTATGATGTTCTAAAGTGGCCCCCAAGTTTCAGATGGGTCAGTGTGTTTATTGGCTACTCCCCCTTTTCCCTAGCTGAAATTTGCATTTAGTCATGGTTCCCTTTACTAGAATGGAGAAGCAGCATGGCCTAGTGGAAAGAGCACATGCCTAGGAGTCAGAGGACCTGAATTCTAATCACAGATATACCATTTACCTGCTGTGTGACCTTGAGCAAGTCATTTAACTTCTCTGTGCCTTAGTTCCCTCATCTGCAAAATGGGGATTCAACAACTGCTTTCTCCCCTACCTAGACTAAGAGCCCCAATGCTTCTTCCCCAGTGCTTAGTACAGTCCTTGGCACATAGTAAGTACTTAACACATGCTATTATTATTATTACGATTATTGCAATAGAATGCCCTGAATATTTTATTTGGTCTCCCCTTTTATACCTATATGAAGGAAGAAGAGCAACAATTCAAAATGTCACACATTTTTTAGTATAATTTACATGTTTAATACTTTCAAATACTTCCCTGTCCAAGAACAGACAGGTAGACTGAGAGAGCATGATTTCACCTCCACACCAGGAACACCCAATGAATTGAATCTGTAGAACGAAATGGAGTAACTCCCAAGAAACTAACTTGGAAAACAAGGACAATTTGTGATAATTACTTCATAATTATGGCATTTCCTAAGTGTTAGCTCGATGCTTAAGCAACTTGATTTATATAATCAGATCAGACAGTTCCTGTCCCACAAGGGCCTCACTATGTAAGAGGTCAGAAGAGCAGGTATAGTATCCTCATTTTACATAATAGGAAACAGAGGTCTATGGAGGTTGAGTGACTTGCCCAGAACCACCCAGTAAGCCAGAGTCAGAGCTTGGCCTTAAATTGGTATACCTGATTCCCAGTCCTCTTTCCACTAGGCTATACTGCCTCATTTCATTCAAGACCTCCTAGTAGAAAAAGTAAGAGGTTTTAGGCCAATCTGTCTGTTGCTGAGACAATATAGCTTGAAGTCTATGTTTCTGGGAGGGGAAAATGAAGGGAGATTCAGTTTAAAAACTATGAAGAGTAGACTAGGATTTCTGAATATGAGATGGTTTTGACATTTAACAATCAAACAGTGGTATTTATTGAGTGCTTATTTGGTGCAGAGAGCCTTATTAATCACTTGGGAGAGTTCAATAAAACAGAGTTGGTAGACACATTCCCTGCCCACAAGGAGGTTATTTCACTCTGCTTCCTGGATCATTTTTCTACAGAAATGTTCAGTCCATGTTTCTCCACTCATCAAGAACTTCCAGTGGTTGCCCAATCAATCAATCAATCAATCGTATTTATTGAGCGCTTACTATGTGCAGAGCACTGTACTAAGCGCTTGGGAAGTACAAATTGGCATCACATAGAGACAGTCCCTACCCAACAGTGGGCTCACAGTCTAAAAGGGGGAGACAGAGAACAGAACCATACATACCAACAAAATAAAATAAGTAGGATAGAAATGTACAAGTAAAATAAATAAATAGAGTAATAAATATGTACAACCATATATACATATATACAGGTGCTGTGGGGAAGGGAAGGAGGTAAGACGGGGGGATGGAGAGGGGGACGAGGGGGAGAGGAAAGAAGGGGCTCAGTCTGGGAAGGCCTCCTGGAGGAGGTGAGCTCTCAGCAGGGCCTTGAAGGGAGGAAGAGAGCTAGCTTGGCGGATGGGCAGAGGGAGGGCATTCCAGGCCCGGGGGATGACGTGGGCCGGGGGTCGATGGCGGGACTGGCGAGAGCGAGGTACAGTGAGGAGATTAGTGGTGGAGGAGCGGAGGGTGCGGGCTGGGCAGTAGAAGGAGAGAAGGGAGGTGAGGTAGGAGGGGGCGAGGTGATGGACAGCCTTGAAGCCCAGGGTGAGGAGTTTCTGCCTGATGCGCAGATTGATCGGTAGCCATTGGAGGGTTTTGAGGAGGGGAGTGATATGTCCAGAGCGTTTCTGGACAAAGATAATCCGGGCAGCAGCATGAAGTATGGATTGAAGTGGAGAGAGACACGAGGATGGGAGATCAGAGAGAAGGCTAGTGCAGTAGTCCAGACGGGATAGGATGAGAGCTTGAATTAGCAGGGTAGCGGTTTGGATGGAGAGGAAAGGGCGGATCTTGGCAATGTTGCGGAGCTGAGACCGGCAGGTTTTGGTGACGGCTTGGATGTGAGGGGTGAATGAGAGAGCGGAGTCGAGGATGACACCAAGGTTGCAGGCTTGTGAGACGGGAAGGATGGTAGTGCCGTCAACAGAGATGGGAAAGTCAGGGAGAGGACAAGGTTTGGGAGGGAAGACAAGGAGTTCAGTCTTCGACATGTTGAGCTTTAGGTGGCGGGCGGACATCCAGATGGAGATGTCCTGAAGGCAGGAGGAGATGCGAGCCCGGAGGGAGGGGGAGAGAGCAGGGGCAGAGATGTAGATCTGGGTGTCATCAGCGTAGAGATGATAGTTGAAGCCGTGGGAGCGAATGAGGTCACCAAGGGAGTGAGTGTAGATTGAGAACAGAAGGGGACCAAGCACTGAACCTTGGGGAACCCCCACAGTAAGAGGATGGGAGGGGGAGGAGGAGCCTGCAAAAGAGACTGAGAAAGAACGACCGGAGAGATAAGAGGAGAACCAGGAGAGGACGGAGTCTGTGAAGCCAAGGTCAGATAACGTGTGGAGGAGAAGGGGGTGGTCCACAGTGTCAAAGGCAGCTGAGAGGTCGAGGAGGATTAGGACAGAGTATGAGCCGTTGGATTTGGCAAGCAGGAGGTCACCCACCCACCCACCCACTTCTGCAACAAACAAACTCCCTATCGTTGGCTTTAAAGCATTCAAAACACCTTGCCCCCTCCTACCTTACTTTCCTGATTTCCTACTACAACTCAACCAACACACTCCATTCTTCTAATGTCAACCTACTCACTGTATCTCTATCTCATCTATCTCATGACTGACCTCTTGCCCACATCCTGCCTTTTGCCTGGAATGCCCTCCCTCTTCAGATCCAACAGACAATCACTCTCCCCACTTGCAAAGCCTTAATGAAGGCACATCTCTTCCAAGAGGTTTTCCCTAAGACCTCATTTCCTCTTTTCCCACTCCCTTCTGTGTCACCCTGATTTGCTCCCTTATTCAACCCTCCCTCAGCCCCACAGCACTTATGAACATAACCATAATTTATTTATATTAATGTCTATCTCCCCCTCTAGCCTGTAAGCTCATGTGGGCAGGGACTGTGTCTATCAACTCTTTTATATTGTACTCTCCTAAGTGCCCAGTATAGTGCTCTGCACACAGTATTTGCATAGTGCTCATTTGATTTGATGATGAGAGGGAAGATTAGATAAAATTGTAAACAGTTTCTGTGTTTGCTTCCCAAATTGATATATTGTCAAGAGCTATAATTATTTAGAGGAACAAGCATGATTATTAAAAAGTAACACATCATGAAAAAATAGAACTGTAGCTTGAGAGAGAAGATTGGCAGCCAATTATTTCCTCTCGTTCTTATTTTACAGTTACTAAACATCCATTCCCACAACATCTAGAAAAACATAGCCCTTACCCTCAAGAACTTATAGTCTAAAATCGATGAGAACCAAAATGTATAAGAAAGAGTGGTTTTGTAATTTTTTTTTACTTTCTGTTTGGGGATTTTCAACTTTGGAGTTTATTTTTTCATTTTGCTTTTTGTACATTTCCTTCTACATTTGAACAGGTGAGGGGGAGAGAAGGGAAAACTACTACTTCTGCTTCATATACAACTATATTACGAATCTGATAGAAAACTTGCCAACAGCCTTTTCTCATACAAAATTCCAAAACTGTCTGCCTGGGGTATCACCATGTCATGATTCTATTCCCTAAGTCTTCTGGGACCTCAGTTCATACCTCCATCCATTCTATGCAAGCACCCCATAAGCAACAGTCAAATCAACCAAGTAATTCCAACTTTAACCCACACCATGGTCACCGAGAACACCCCCAATCACCTCTTTCCATAGAATCTGTCAACTAAGCAGAAGCTTCACATTCTGAAATCCCCAGAAGAGGTTAGTATTTTCTAATTGGTATTAAAATATCATTTTATTAATATTACTAGCTATTAAATTATTGTTACTATTATCATTGCTTTGTTGTTGTAATACCTGTTTCCTGAATTGAGTAGTTAAATGCAGACATGCCTCAGAAATCCTGCTAAAATCATCCCGCCTCCCTCATTACCTCCTGTTTGCCAACACCCTTTGATCTGTACCCCTTAAGCACTTGAAAATCTTTCCTGAAAAAGGCAGATGTTATGAACCATCATATTGTGAGATAAACATTTCCCTAAATGCTTAAATATAAGTTGTTATAGTTTTCTGCTCCAGAACCAACCTTGCCATGATGACCAAACATGACCAAGTGGATTAAAATGTACCCTTTAAATCCCACCCCTCCACCTCCCTCTCCTTATCCTCTACTTCAATATGGTGCTTACTACTTATATCACGCAATTGTTTTGGTCACTTCTTTTCAAGCCTTTAGAAGATTCCACAGGAAAGGCTGAGGGAATTCAGTCAATAAATTATTTGTATTGGTGCAGTGTTTTGTGCCAGGCTCAAGAAATTATGCAATTTTATATTTTAAATTTGTAGTGACTGTGAATGTTCGGTGATATCATTGTCATTATTACCTACGGGAATAATACTATTAGGCCCACAAACTGACAATTCCAGAGGTCTCAGGGCTGAGACTTGACAAGACCTAATATAAGCTGAACTCTCCTTTGCTGTGTCCTTTCTCTTTACAGGAATTTGCAGTAAAAAGTGATCACCTTCTATAAACAGCAAAAAAAAGGGAAACACTTTATCACAAAATATTCTATGCCACATTCTGGGTTTATCGGAAATATCCCACAAAAAGCAATCTCATTTGAATAGCCTGCTATAAAGAGAAGATATCAATAATAACCAACATAGAATTTGCACTTTTCCATTTAGTTGAATATCAAATATCCAAGATTAGGAGCAACGGGTCTTCTCCAAATTATGTGTGTGCTAGAAATATAAAGTGCAGAGAATTATTCACTCCTTCCTCCTGTTTGAAAAGCATAAAAATGATTTTGGGGGTCTGGGAAATGAACAAGATCTCTGCAGAGGGAGGAATATAGTCATGTATTTCTAGTTCTCCATTTAACTTGTGTTAACAGAATTCACTGTGTGTTCTGTTGGGGGAGAAGCAGCTAGGTGTCCAGAAAAAGAAATAAATATAAAGTGCCAATATTTTATACCATAGCCAAAGAAAATGGGATGTTGGGAAGCAAAGAAGGAGAAATACTGAATTCCCAATAATCAAACCTTTTCTGCTTACAGGTATGGTTTCCCAGAACCCACACCCTAAGTTTTTAAATTATCTTTGGTTTTTTCAGCCTGTCCATACCAGGACCACAGGTTTATTATCCAGTGACTAAAAACTGAGTGTTTTCTCATTTTCATTTAGTTTACTGTGATATCCCTTTGAGTTATAGGTTTCACTATACTTTGGCTTGCTTCAGCTGATTTACTGAGCATTATAATCACCACTTAGGTAGTGCTTATTTAATTCAATCATTTCTTTAAATCTTAAAGAAATTATAAAAACTGCAGAACAGGTGTCCCTTTACAGGATTCTGACAAAAGCGTATTCTTGGTGACTTCTTTTTTAAGTAACCAACTGTGCTAAATCTTTTTTCAGATTTTACAATAAGAGAACTAAACCAACCTGGGCTTGTGCTACTCTGGCTTTTAAATGTAAATCTGAAAGGCTCATACTCCTTCTTCAGTGGTATTGAAAGGAAGACAATCCAGGAAAGGTGCCTGAACTGAACCGGGAATTGTGGGGAAGTACAAAGCAGAGGGCGTGTGTCAGCCTCAATTGTAAAATATGGAATCACTGACTTCATTGTTAGGATTGAAATCTCTTTTCATATGGATTCTCAAAGTTCAGAAGAGTATTAACATTATTCCACTTAAATGTTGAATAAAGTTTCGAAACAAAGAAGAATTGTCATTCTCTCTTATCAGTCCTGGATATATAGATTACCTTTTCTTTTCATAGGCAATGACCCAACTGAAGACTATCAACCCATATGTTATTGGAAATAGTAACTGGTACAATTGAACCTTCCAATTTGCTATTTGTTTACTTGCCTCGACTACTGTATCAGTTTCCTCATTGGCCTCCTTGCCTCCAGTCCCTGCAGTCTTGTCCATACTTCACTCATCTGCCCAGATTATTTTTCTAAAAAGCATTCCATACACGTCTCCCCAGTCCTTGAAAATTTCCATTAGTTGTCCATTTATCTCTACATCCAACAGAAACACTTTATCCATGGTTTTAAGAGAAGCAGTGTGGCTCGGTGTAAAGAGCACGGGCTTTGGAGTCGGAGGTCATGGGTTCAAATCCCAGCTCCACCAACTGTCAGCTGTGTGACTTTGGGTAAGTCACTTAGCTTCTCTTTGCCTCGGTTATCTCATCTGTAAAATGGGGATTAAGACTGCGAGCCCCCCGTGGGACAACCTGACCACCTTGTAACCTCCCCAGTGCTTAGAACAGTGCTTTGCACACAGTAAGTGCTTAATAAATGCCATCATTAAATGCCATCATTAAGGCACTATCTGTTGTCCTCTCCTTCTAACCTTGCTAATCTCCTTCTACAGCCCAGAACACACACTTTAACAGCAATTTACCCACTGTGCCTTGATCTCATCTCTCTTGCCTTCAAGCCCTTGCTCACATCTTCCCTCTGGTCTGGAATTCCCTTCCCCTTCTTAACTGAGAGATCACCATTTCCCCATCAGAAAGCCCTATTAAAATCATAATTCCTCCAAGAAACCTTCCCTGACTAACTTCTATTTTTCCCACCCTATTTGCCCTTCCTTCCTCATCACCTTTGCACCTGGGTTTGAACCCCCTAAGCACTTTGATGCAAACAGCTAATCAATCCATCAGTGGTATGTGTTGAGCACTGACTATGTGCAGACCACAGGATGAAGAACTGGAGAGATTAGTAATAGTAACAGTATTTATTAAGCACCTGTGCAGAGCACTGTACTAAATGCTAGGAGTAAACATACAGGTGGAAATTAAACAGGGGCCCTGTCCCTCAAGGGGCTCAAATTTAAGAAATACATTAGAATAGGCAGACATGATCCCTGACCAGAGTCTTAAAATCCAGAGGGGCAGACAGATATTGGAATAAATACAGACAAGGTAAATGGCAGGTATAAGGCTATGTATCTAAATGCTATCATCATCATCAATCGTATTTATTGAGCGCTTACTATGTGCAGAGCACTGTACTAAGCGCTTGGGAAGTACAAATTGGCAACATATAGAGACAGTCCCTACCCAACAGTGGGCTCACAGTCTTGGGGCTTAGGGTTGGGTGAATAGCAAGTGCTTAAAGGGTACAGATACAAATGCATAGGAACACAGAAGGGGCAGCCAGTAGATGAAATGAGAGGTTATCGGGAAAGGCATCTTGAAGGGAATGTGATTTTAGGATGGCTCTGAAGGTGGGGATTCATTCATTCATTCATTCATTCAGTCGTATTTCTTGAGCGCTTACTGTGTGCAGAGCACTGTACTAAACGCTTGGGAAGTACAAGTTGGCAACATATAGAGACAGTCCCTACCCAACATCGGGCTCAGAGTCTAGAATGGGGAGACGGAGAACAAAACAAAACATATTAACAAAATAAAATAAATAGAATAAATATGTACAAGTAAAATAGAGTTATAAATATGTACAAACATATATACATATATACAGGTGTTGTGGGGAGGGGAAGGAGGTAAGGCAGGGGGATGAGGAGGGGGAGTAGGGGGAGAGGAAGGAGGGGGCTCAGTCTTGGAAGGCCTCCGGGAGGAGGTGAGCTTTCAGTAGGGCTTTGAAGGGAGGTAGAGAGCTAGCTTGGCGGATGTGCAGAGGGAGGGCATTCCAGGGCAGGGGGAGGACGTGGGCCGGGGGTCGACGGCGGGACAGGCGAGAACGAGGCACAGTGAGGAGTGGGGATAGTGCTGGACTGGTTGATATAAAAGTGGAGGGAGTTCCAGACCAAAGAGATGACATGAGCAAGGAGTTAGCAGTGAGATAGACAAGATAGATGATGAATAGGTTGGCATTAGAGGAGGAAAGTGGGCTGAGTTGGGTTCTAGTTGGAGATCAGTGAGTCTCACGGTAAGAGGGTAATACCTGACTGAGTGCTTTAACCCAGTGGTAAGGATTTTCTGTTTGATGTGCCGATAGATGGGCAACCCTATGTATGTGTACTTATACTCTGCTGCTTTCCCTACCTGTAATTTATTTTGTCTGCCTCTCAAAATAGATTGTAAGCTCTGTGACAGTAGACAAAAATTTTCCCCCCCAAATCACAAGACTTTGCAAAATTTTGTCCTCCTCTTCCCCCAAGTGTGGACTATTGGATATAGCACAGACAGGCCAAAGAGTCAGAGGGCACGGGTTCTAAATCCAGGCTCAGCCAACTGCTTGCTGTGCAACCTAAGGCAAGTCACTTCACTTCTCTGTGCCTCAGTTTTCTCATTTGTAAAATAGGGTTTAAATGCCTGTTTTCTCTCCTACTTGAGCTCTGAGCCCCATATCGGACACGGACCGTGTCCAAACTGATTAACTTCCATCTAGCTCAATGCTTAGAATAGTGCTGTACACATGGAAGCACTTAATAAATGCCATTAAAAAGGGTTGTTTTTTAAAAAAGAATTGCTTGAATTGGATAAATTTTAGTAGTTGAAGGAACTGTGAATTATCAAATAATTTTTAAAGTCCTAAAATTCCACTAAATAGGCTTTATTCTTGCATATGTATTATAACCCTATTGGTATGGTCTCCAAATTGCCATAGGTTCATTCATTCATTATTAAACCATATTTATAGAGCACTTACTGTGTGCAAACCACTGTACTAAACACTTGGGAGAGTACAATATAATAATAGACACATTCCTGTCCACAACAAGCTCACAGTCTACTGCGGTCATGGTGACAAAGGCCCACCATAGCTAGCTTGCACAATGAAATCAGGAGGTCACTCCAAAATTGGAGCTGGGTTTTCATAGGGCAGGTGAGCCTGCCATTCATTTTCTAAAAAGATCCTACTGAAAGTGAGTTCTTATCTATTTTCATAGTTGGGACCAAAATGATCAAAGCCCTTTGGCAAAAAGTTGGAGCAAAATCCAGGCCTTCACATTTTGAAGGGTGTCCTCAGTGAAGGGTGTCCTCAGTTTTTCAAAAACTATCCAGAAGATCACTGTAATCAATTCATTGTACTTACTGAACATTTACTGTGTACAAATCACTGAACTCACTCCTGGGGAGAATGCAACTTAGAGTTTGTAGGAAAGTTCTCTGCCCACAATGAGCTTACAGTCTAAATGGGGAGAGGGACATTAAAATAAATAAATTACGGATATGTACATAAGTGCTGTGGGAACGAGAGAGGGGTAAGTAAGGGTGAAAATCAAAGTGCAAGGGTGAGCTTGAAGGGAATGAGAGAAGGGAAAATGAGGGCTTCGTTGAGGAAGGCCTCTTGGAGGAAGCATGCCTTCAATAAGACTTTGAAGGTGGTGAGAGTCACAGTCTGTAGGATACGAAGAGGGAGGATGTTCCAGGCCAGAGGCAGAATGCGGACAAGAGGTCGGTGGTGAGATAGATGAGATTGAGATACAGTGAGTAGGTTAGCACTAGAGGAGTGACGTTTGCAGGCTAGGTTGGAGGTATGGTAGAAGGGAAGAAGGCAATTGAGGGTTTTAAAGCTTGTGGTAAGGAGTAGTGTTTGATGTGGAGGTGGATAGGAAAACCCCTGGAAGTTCTAAAAGAGTGGGGAAATATGGACTGAATGTTTTTGTAGAAACATGTCCCAAGCAGCAGAGTGACATATGGACTGGCATGGAGAGGCCATGAAGGAGGCTGATGTAGTAATCAATGCAGAATAGGATATGTGCTTAGATTAACATGGTAGCAGTTTGGAAGGAGAGGAAAGGGTGGATCTTAGCGATGTTGTGAAGGGTCATTCATTTATTCATTCAATGGTATTTACTGAGTGCTTACTGTGTGCAGAGAACTGTATTAAGCGCTTGGGAAAGTACAATACCACAATAAACAGTGACATTTCCTGAACAAACAGGATCTGGTCACAGAGTGATTACATGGGTTGAACGAGAAAGACGAATTGAGGATAACACCAAGCCGGTAAGCTTGTGAGATGAAGGATGGTGGTGCTGTCTACAGTGATGGGAAAGTCGGAGAAAAGGCAGATTTTGGGTGGAAAGATAGGAGTTCTGTTTTGGACATGTTACGTTTGAGATGTCAGTGGAACACCCAAGTGGAAATGTACTGGAGGCAGGAGAATATGTATGAGTGCAGAGAAGGAGAGAGGTTAGGTCTTGGAGATGTAGATTTGGTACAAAGAGATGGTAGTTGAAGCCATGGGAGCAAATGAGTTCTCCAAGGAAGTGGGTGTAGATGGAGAATAGAAGGGGACCCAAAAATGAGCCTTGAGGGACTCCTAAAGTTAGAGGGTGAGAGCCAGAGGAGGAGCCCTCAAAAGAGGCTGACAATGAGTGACCAAAGAAGTAGGCGATGAACAGAAAAGGAGGGTGTCAGTGAAGCCAAGGTTGAATCAGCATGGCATAGTGGATCGAGCACAGGCCCAAGAGTCAGAAGGTCCTGGGTTCTAATCCTGCCTCTGCCGCTTGTCTGCTGTGTGACCTTAGGCAAGTCATTTCACTTCTCTGGGCCTCAGTTACCTCATCTGGAAAATGGGGATTGAGACTGTGAGCCCCATGTGGAACAGGGATTGTGTCCAATTTTCTTGTATCCACCCCAGCACTTGGTACAGTGTTTGGCACATAGTAAGCACTTAAATACCACAATTATTATTATTATTATCATTATTGAATAATGTTTCCAGGAGATGGGGATGGTCAACAGTGTCAAAGGCAGCCGAGAGGTTGAGGAGGATTTGGATGGAATAGAGATCACTGGGTTTGGCAAGAAGGAGATGATTGGTGACCTTTAAAAGGGCGGTTTCTGCGGGATGAAGGGGCTGAAAGCCAGATTGGAGGGGGTCAAGATAATTGGAGAAGAGGAAGTAGAAACAGCAAGTGCAGGCAATCTCGCTCAAAGAATTTGGGGAAGAATGGTAGAAAGGAGATGGGCAATAACTGGAGGAAGCTGAGGGGTCAAGGGATGGGGTTTTATTTAGCATAGAGGAGATATGAGCATTTTTGAAAGCGGTGGACAAAAAGCCATTGGAGAGTGAACAGATGAAGATAGAGGCCAGGTAAGGAAAAAAGGAGGGGGCAAGCACTTTGATAAAATGTAAAGGGATGGGATCTTAATGTTGTCTACATCTTCTTTGTTCAAAAGTTGATATTGCTTCCAACCTGTACTCTTCAGCTGTGCTATGATAGTATGTAAGGGACCAATGAGTTTCTATAATGACAAGCCAAAGTCCTCAGTTTCTTGAAACCAGCACGTGTACATATATTCATAATTTATATTATAGTCTACCTCCCCCTCTAGACTTTAAGCTCCTTGTGTTTAGGAAATTCATTCATTCAATCAATCATATTTACTGAGCACTTACTTTGTGCACAGCACTGTACTAAGCACTTGGAAAGTACAATTTGGCAACAGATAGAGACAATCCCTACCCAACAATAGGCTCACAGTCTAGAATTGTATTTTGTTGTGCTTACCCAAGCACTTAGTAAAATACTCCGCACACCATGAATGCTCAGTAAATGTGATTGATTGATCAATTAATTAATTACTGCATATCATCTCCACTAATTGACATTACCCCTCTTAGGGTCACATCTGGGGAGTTTCCAGTATGCTACAAGTCCTGACTATGGGAGGGAGAGTCAAGCAGAGGTATAGCCATTCCATTCCTAGCTTGGGCAGTGGCTAGCGAGTGAAAAGCAATCTGCTACAAGCCAAAGCTCACCTGTGCTGGGCAGCAGCGGCATGGGAGAGAGAATCAAGGGCAGAGACTCAAGTTTACTGTGAGGAAGGAGGAAATGTAAACCTTTTCTGTATTTTTACCAAGAAAACTTTATGGTTACACTACCAGAATGATTGCAGATGGAGGTGAGGCATTCTGGGAGAGATGTGTCCATGGCATCGCTGAGGGTCGGAGACAGCTCGACAGCATAAGACAACTGACACTACAGCCACCTTCCATGCCAGGGCATTCCTCATGGAAAAGAAAGTACATAATTAATTGGATTTATTGAGCACTTGCTTTGTGAAGAGCACTGTACTAAGCGCTTGGGAGAGCACAACGTAACAGAGTTTGTAGACACTGTTTCAAGAGTTATATATCTCCCACTGGACACTAACATAAACGCTTGGCCAATTTGATTAGCAAACAGTTTCAGGTACACCGATGAGTGAAATCCAGCATCACGCTGATTTTTTTTTTCTTTGGGCTCCAATCCTTCCCCAGGGGTCTTGCATCACGTTTCACAGAAGTCTAACAGGACTACTACCTTGAGCAGCACAAGTTTGCTATGCTGCTATTGTAGTCAAGCACTAAGTACAGTGCTCTGCACACGGGAAGCGCTCAATAAATATGATTGAATGAATTGAATAAAAGGTTAGTAAACTGACCGCCTACAAGTTTCAGCATAAAGCAATGTTCAAACCATCAGTGGTATTTACTGACCTCTTACTGTGTGCAGAACACTAATCTGTTTAGCAAACAGCCCTGAATGTAAGGCCCACCAGGATTCACTGGGCAGACCATTCTTGATAGATCTTCCTGAGGTTCTTCAAAGACTTTGCTTGAGGCAACTCTGTGCCTGTTCAAAATTACCTATTGATCACACTGCCTCTTCAATAAACAAAATGTTTGCCTAAGTAGCACCTCCCATTCCCCCAAATATGTTGGATACTAGAGTTTTAACTGTATTATTCCACATTTGGGGACATTTTGTATACAGTTTTGGGGTGGATTTCTCAATGCTTCTGCAATTTAAGTCAAGGATCAGACTGAGTTTATC
Source organism: Tachyglossus aculeatus (assembly GCF_015852505.1). Lineage (NCBI taxonomy): Eukaryota > Metazoa > Chordata > Mammalia > Monotremata > Tachyglossidae > Tachyglossus > Tachyglossus aculeatus. The sequence continues at coordinate 98,814,015 of NC_052069.1, forward strand.
ATTTACCCATTGTGGATGAGTAAATGGATACAGGGAGATAACAAGGAGCCATCTCAAAAACACTGTGGACACTGTATTTGACAAAGGAAAAACAAAAGTTCACACCCAACAATGGATGTTTAACCCAGTGAAAGACATTAGTGGAGAACGCATCCTTAAAGTGCTGCCTGAAAGTGCAGCCTCTGGCATATTTGAAAGAGAACCTTTCCAAATTTCATTACTTCTGTAAATGAAGATGCTATGGCTAATGAATCAGGCAATGACTAAATGACCACAGGCTTATTGGACATGGAGTCATAGAAAACTGCATTGATCTAGGAAGATCATGCAGCCAAGCACATTTTTGCTCAGTGATATATTACTTTAATGCTGAATAGATGAGAGGATGGTTGCCCAAATGGTCTTAATTCATTCATGTTTTTCATTCCTCTCCCAGTGAACTAAACTGCTTGATTTTCTAAGTTTCTTTCCATATGCCTTCAATAAATGAACATTATCTAGTAGCTAACTGTGCTTTAGTTTCCTTTCTGGAAGGAAAATATTGTAACAAGCATAAAGATGAGCCCACTGTTGGGTAGGGACTGTCTCTATATGTCGCCAACTTGTACTTCCCAAGCGCTTAGTACAGTGCTCTGCACACAGTAAGCGCTCAATAAATACAATTGAATGAAATAAAGATGAAAGGTTCTTCCTTTAGCTTTATAGGCTGAAGTCCTTCTTTTAAAAAAAGTTTTCCCAAAAAGTTTGTCTGTAGGAAAATAAAGAAAATTAAAATGGATCTCCTTGTGTTGTAAATATCTGAAAGGAAATGAGGATTGCATTTTAATCACCTGGGGTAGAAAATCCAAAATCCTACCTGGTTCTTCCCATGAGTCTTTACCATATTAAAATATTAAAGAGTGGGGAGAAAGAACATAAATTGGGGTATTAATGCCTCAGAGCCCCTTTGTTCATTCTCTTTTTGTTCTGTGACTTACATGAACGAAATAGCAAATAAATTCCAAACTTTTCTCTGAAATTTGAGCCCTATATAACTCACATTATATTGTCTCAATCACTCAATTTGCTTAAAAAGATAAGCTTTATATTTACCTTTTACGGCTAATATAGTTGATGATTGACTGGTTTTAGAACTTCTCAAATAATAGAGAAAACTGAGTAACATTCCAAATTTCTAAAGTTTGTGGACCACTGTCTAATCAAACAGATGTAATTATTAACATTCAAGAAAATTTCAAGCACTCGCATGTCAGTGGTCTGGGACAGTAAACAAAATGGAGAACAGAGCAATGAGAATGTTCTTTGGCTCTCAACCTTCCTGTGTGTCAGTTTCTCTGTGTGAAAACTGGGATAAGAACAGGAAGACATTTGGAAAAAGCATCTTGGAGAAATCCCCTTTGACAGGAATGCAAGTTTTGATTGACATAGGAAAATGTTTGCTTTCTTAAAGATTGCTTCCCTTCACATTCAATGCACATTCTCACTGATTCACGAAGATAATTTGGGCTCTCAGCGCCAAATAAGAAAGAGGTCTAATCTCCTCAGGAGTTTCTAGAGGGATTGAATAGAGCCAGACTTCATTCACTTGGAGGCTGTAAAATCCCTGTGGTCAGGGATTGCATCAACCAACTCTGTTGCATCGTGCTTTCCCAAATACTTAGTACAGTGCTCTGCACACAGTAATTAATAAATATCACTGATTGACTGAGGCTCAAGAGGTCAGGCATCCAGGGATTGGACTTCCCATGCTGATATCACACTATATGTCTTTTTTCCAAAGTAAATATTAGTCTTTTTAATGGGGCTGCCTACATCTATCGATGTTCCATATATTGTTAGACAATGTGCTGCCCAGAAAGAAGACCTTAGTGTTATCATCCAGCTCTGTATCTGTGATGGACTTCCTTGGCTGTGTGTCCTACTTGTCAGGTATAAGGTGGTACATAATTTTGGTCTTCTTCAGGTTAATTGTCCAGCCACACCCCACTGCTTGTTCTAAAGAGTGGCTCACAATCACTTTCAAATCCTCCTGAGTGCGCTTCTAAAACGCAGTCATCAGTGTAGAGCTGATTTAAGGACTTTCAGTGATACTCCATCTTTTGAGTTGAAAGAGTGCCAAGAGGTTTGGAATCACCTTCTAAAACCAGTTCTTAGTTTCTGAACTGATTCCATTAACATGCCTGTGTAGACAAGCTTGACCACGATGACCCAATATGCAGCCCTGCCCCTCGTGATGAGGAAGAGGTCAGGTAAGAGCCCTTCATTTCACACATGCACCTGCTGTGTGACTTTGGGCAAGTCACAACTTCTCTGTGCCTCAGTTCCTTCATCTGTAAAATGGAAAATAAGACTGTGAGCCCTAGGTTGGACAGGGACTGTGTCCAACCTGATTAGCTTGTATCTACCCCAGAACTTAGAAAAATCCTTGACACATGGTAAGTGCTTAACATATATCATATTATTATGATTATTATCAAGTCATGATCAGTGGAAGCCCACTGATAGTTGGGGGACCTGGGGTCTAACCCTGGCCCTGCTACCTGTATGCTGTCTGACCTTGGGCAAGTCACTTCACTTCTCTGTGCCTCAGTTTCCTCATCTTTGTGCAGAAACGCTCTGAGCATGTTACTCCCCTCCTCAAAAGTCTCCAGTGGCTGCCAGTCAACCTACGCATCAAGCAAAACCCCTCACTCTCGGCTTCAAGGCTGTCCATCACCTCATCCCCTTCTACCTCACCTCCCTTCTCTCCTTCTACAGTCCAGCCCACACCCTCCGCTCCTCTGCCACTAACCTCCTCACTGTACCTCGTTCTCACCTGTCCCACCATCAACCCCCGGCCCACGTCCTCCCCCTGGCCTGGAATGCCCTCCCTCCGCACATCCGCCAAGCTAGCTCTTTTCCTCCCTTTAAAGCTCTACTGAGAGCTCACCTCCTCCAGGAGGCCTTCCCAGACTGAACCCCCTTTTTCCTCTCCTCCTCCCCATCCCCCCCACCCTACCTCCTTCCCCTCCCCACTGCACCTGTATATATGTTTGTTCAGATTTATTACTCTATTTATTTTACTTGAACATATTTAGTATTCTATTTATTTTGTTAATGATGTGCATCTAGCTTTATTTCTATTTATTCTGATGACTTGACACCTGTCCACATGTTTTGTTTTATTGTCTGTCTCTCCCTTCTAGACTGTGAGCCCGTTGTTGGGTAGGGACTGTCTCTATATGTTGCCAACTTTTACTTTCCAAATGCTTAGTACAGTGTTCTACACACAGTAAGTGCTCAATAAACATGATTGAATGAATGAATGAATGAATCTGCAAAATGGGGATTAAATGCCTTTTCTTCCTATCCCTTAGACTCTAAGCCTCAAAAGGGGCAATGACCACGTCTAATCTATCTTTTAATTTCCCTAGTGCTTTGTACAATGATGGTTTTCTGTGTGTAACAAGACAACTTGTAAAAAAATTATTATTATTACTATGAGTTGATTTGTTTAGGTATTATTAGGTATTAGGCTTTTGATGGTAGCAAATGGTCTTGTAAAAATCTATGAAAACTGTGAAAAGCTATTATCTTCTGTATACATCTCCCATATTTGTTGTGCAGCAAACATTATGTATGCTATGGTCCATGTTGGTTTGAAGATTGTTGGGATTCTGGGAGAATGAGATTAGCGATGTTTTTCAGTAGATAAGGAGGACTGTCACTGCATCTTTCTGGCAGTAGAGAGCAAAATAGGAGTTTCTTCAGTCATCTCTCAACTTTCTTCTGGAGCATGAGATATTGTTGATATCTCTGAAATCCTGCAGCACTTCCTCACTATTACATATTGTGAAGAGGATCCTATGTGGGAGGTTCTGCATAGAGTAACCCCTCTCTGCCTGTAGATCTCAGCAGGTATATCATCAAATCTGGGAAGTCTGCCATACTTCACGATTCCAACTGTGGCAATGACTTCATTAAATGTTGGGTTGAAAGCCAATTTCTCACAAGTCAGCAGGTTAACTCATTTTCATAGATTGCTATCCCATGGGAAAAAGTTCATTGAGATCATTGAAGTATTGCTGACCTCCCTTTAAGATTCTTTCTTATGTGTGATGAGGGTGAAACCATTTATATTTTTCAAAAGTGTTACCACAGTGTAGGTAGGTTCTTGGACATTTTAAGGATGTGTAGCAGCCCTTAGTTTCATTTCAATATGTGTAATCTCTCATACTCCCACTTATCATGCATAATTCTTAATTCTATACATTGTTGCATAGCGGGGATGTAAACTTGGAATTTTGATTCTAGGGTAAAGTTGGGGTGGAGTGTTGAGCCATTGGGGCTTTGGAGGATAGATTTTGAGGGGAAGCTTTGAGGGGATGGGTCAAATAGTTGAGAGATGAGTAGAAAATTGGAAAAAGGAGGATAGATAAAAAGGAAAAAGAGCAGGGAGGGAGACAGAAAAAGAGAGAGAAAGGAGAAGAAGGAAGAATGATGATGGTGGCATTTATAAAGTGCTTACTTTTTGCCAAGTGCTGTGGCAGATAGAAGATAATCAAATTGGACATAGGCCCTATCTTACATGATGATGACAATGATGGTATTTCTTAAGTGCTTACTATGTGCAAAGCAATGTTCTGGGGAATGGGGTTTATAAATTTAGGGAGAGCAGGAGAGGGCTACTGACAAACTTATAAGGACGATGAAAATGAAAAGTGAGACAAGGACAGTGAAAAATCCAAGAGCAGTAGGGCATGGAAGCCAGAGGGGTAGGGTTTCTTCCTAATGGCTCAATCCAAAAGTAACAACAGACATATGGCTGTGGCTTTCCCAGTATCCCCCAAGTCGAAAAGACCTTGTGCTGCTGATGTTTGAGTTCTTCCTGGATTGGAATAGGGATCAGTGGGATTCCAGATTCATTCAATCGTATTTATTGAGCCTTTACTGTGTGCAGAAAACTATACTAAGCGCTTGATGGCAGGGGTGGAGGGCAAAAGAGGGGAGTCAGGTGCTGATAAGGTACTATTTGCTTTCTTGTCTTGTCTTATGCAATCAAGGCATCACCGACCCATAGTGACTCCATGGACACATCTCTCCCAGAATGCCCCACCTCCACTTGCAATCATCCTAGTAGTGTATCTACAGAGTTTTCTTGGTAAAAATACGGAAGTGTCTTACTATTGCCCTCTTCTGTACAATAAACCTGAGTCTCTGCCCTCGACTCTCTTCCATGCCGCTGCTGCCCAGCACAGGTGAGTTTTGACTTGTAGAAGATTGCCTTCCACTTGCTAGCTCCTGGCCAAGGTAAGAATGGAATGGGTATGCCTCTGCTTGACTCTCCCTCTCATAACTGAGACTGGTAGAATACTGAAAACTCCCCAGGTGTGATCTTGAGAGGGGCCTGTTTGCCTTACTGCAACTAAATCCTTGATCTTAGTCATTCACATCATACCAATCCTGGTGTTGTCTGTTGACCGTGCCAATGGGCCAAAAGCAGCGGAAGTTGGAGGACCCAAGTTCTAATCCCAGCTCTGCCACTTGTTAACCCTGGGAAAGTAACTTAATTTCTCTGTACCACCGTTTCTCCATCCGTAAAATGGGGATGATACCTGACCCCCTATCTCTACCTTACAGGGTTGTGAGGACTAAATTGAGATAAACGATATAAGATGCTTTGGCAAGAATAGCACTAAATAGAACTAGGGTGTTGTTATTTTTTACCGTTGGACAAATGTAGACAGTATGTTGTTGAGACATCTATTCAGTGTCCAGTTTGATAACACTAAATGGGTTTCTTGCTTGTCCGGGGTACTTCTACATGATCACAAATTTTCTCACATGAATTCTCCATTTCCAGGAGTTCCACGGATAGCCAACTGGATGTTTGGATGTCACTTGCCTTGGTTTTAACTCTAGGGCAAGTTTAAAACACATTATGTAATCATTTCACTGTTGGGTAGGGACTGTCTCTATATTGTGCCAATTTGTACTTCCCAAGCACTTAGTACAGTGCTCTGCACATAGTAAGCGCTCAATAAATACGATTGATGATGATGATGATGATTCATTCATTCATTCTATCGTATTTATTGAGCGCTTACTGTGTTCAGAGCACTGTACTAAGCGCTTGGGAAGTACAAGTTGGCAACATATAGAGACGGTCTCTACCCAACAGGGGGTTCACAGTCTAGAAGGGTGAATCATTATTCCAGCACTCAGCACCAATCATAGCAATAACAATATCCTTGATTTCCTGCTGTTGAACAAAGATACAGTCAATAAGATGTCACTGCTTGGATGGGTATATCCAAGATGCCCTCCTCTCAGTCAGGAAGGGAAATACTTTGTTGGTGATCATCAGTTAACGTTCAGCACATTCACTGAGCTAGAGTAGGTTACATCTGTTTAGTCTAATCTTGTGTAGTCCAATGATTTTTCTCCAAATTTCAGCCTCACTGCCTACACTGGCTTTGACATCTCCCATGACAATCAGCTTGTCAGATAACAGCCCTGCTTCAGTGAGTCTATCGAGATCTTTAGGGAGTCTTTTTTTCTCCTCTCTGGTGTCAGTCAGAATGCAGTGTAAAATATGCGCAGGGGCTGCTGCATCCAGTAAACACTTCACTTAAATTTCATTTCAATCAATCCTATTTTTCATTTAGTTTTAGTTTGGTGATTCCAATGTGGACTGCTCCATTTGATTGTATATTTCCTATCATCATGTTTTTAGTAATAAATCCATGTATTTTCTTTTCACTGTGAAAGCTGTCCTTTCAAAGTGATGGTATTGGCTCTTTCCTTTCCATTCGTGCACTTCTCTTATCATGCCTCTACTGCACAGCCTCTTCACTGATCACCCTGCCTCCTGTCTCTTCCCACTCCAGCCCATACATCACTCTGCTGCCCAGATCATTGTTCTAAAAATCTTTCAGTCCACATCTCCCCACTGAAGAACCACCAGTGGTTGTCCATCTACCTCCACACCAAACATAAATTCCTTACCATTGGCATTAAAGCACTCAATCAGCTCACCTTCTCCTACCTTACCTCACTGATCTCCCACCACAGCCCAGCACAAACACTTCACTCCTCTAGCACCGGCCAGTTCACTGTGCCCTGATCTCATCTATCTCACTCCTGAGCCGCTGGCCTGGAGGATCAGTGCTTAGTACAGTGCTCTGCACACAGTAAGCGCTCAATATATACGACTGAATGAATGGAACTTCGGCCCCCTCTATATGAACCAGACCATCACTCCTCCACCTTCAGAGCCTTTCCTGATTAAACCCTCTTTTTCCTGACCCCCTCTCCCTTCTGCTACATCTATGCACTTGGCTCTCTACTCTTTGGACATTTGGTATTCATCCCATTCTCAGGCCCCCACAGCATTTATGTGAATATATGTAATTTTTTTAATTTCCCTAAATATCTGTTTTCCCCTCTAGACTGCAAACTCACTGAGGCAGTGAATGTGTCTCCCAACTCTGTTGCATCTTACTCTCCCAAGCACTTAGTTCAGTGCTCTGAACATAGAAAGTGCTCAACGAATGTCACTGATTGATGTCACACAAATGCAAAATGATGGCATCCAATGTAACATTCACAGATTTTTCCAAATACAGGATAATCTTTGCAAGTATGAAGAATGAAATGTCATCATATTTTTTGCTATCCTTATTCCATTGTCATATTTTCCTAATTCTGGGTATCTTATTGTTCTAAACTACTAACTGAATACATACAATACATTGAATCATTTAAATCATCCACTTCCAGAAGTTTTGTCTTTTCAGTTTGTAATCATATCTATTCCAAGCCCTATTTGTATTATACTGAAGGAATCTCCTAGAATTCCAAAATTGCATCTTAGACTTGAATTTTCTGCTGCTAAGTAAAAAAAGAAAAGGATGGAATTTATTAGCTTTTACTGTGTGCTAGGTGCTAGGATAGTTACAAGGTTATCATAGTCCCTGTCCCACATGAGGCTCACATTTGTTCTGAACCCAGGTTTCTCAACTCTGTCCCAATTTCTTCCCCTGTGCCCTGCTGCCTCTCAAAATATCTTGCACAAAACCTGATTCAACTGCCTCATTATTCTTTGGTAAACAGCTATCCTGAAATCTGCAATATCTCCTTGACTGCATCTGTGCCTATCTACCTGTATGTGTTCATGATCAACTCTATTTGTATATGTGCTATGCTGTGCTGAGTGCTAGAGGGGAAACAAATAATCAGTTCCAAAAAAAAGGTTTGCATTCCACTAGGTGCTCATACTCAAAGTGGGTGAACCTGAGTTACTGAGAATATGGCTGTGCCTCTGTCTTGTGTTTTCCTTTGTGTATTAATGTGTCTTTGTGCCTCCATGTGTCTGTGTGTGTCTCTGCTCTGGCCAGCTATGTGACTTTGTAGAAGCAGCATGCCATAGTGGGTAGAGCATGGGCCTGGGAATTAGAAGGTCATGGCTTCTAATCCCAGCTCCGCCACTTGTCTGCTGTGTGACCTTGGACAAGTCACTTTATTTCTCTGTGCCTCAGTTACCTTATCTGTAAAATGGGAATGAAACTGTGTACCCCAAATGGGACAGGGACTGTGTCCAACCCGATTGGCTTGTAACCACTCTAATGCTTAACAGTGCCTGGCACATACTAAGTGCTTAACAAATACCATAGTTATTAGTGTTATTGGCATTTCTTTTTATCTGTGCTGTTTTTGTGTCTCTGTACTTTTGTTTCTGTTTGTATTTATTTGTGTGGGTTTGTGTTATCTGTATTGGAGTTACTTCCTGGGCTTGTATCTGAAGGTATTATTATGGTGTGGGTGAGTATCTGTGACTATGTCCTACATGCCAGTCAATCAGTAGCACCTGTTGTGCACTTATGGAACACTTACTGTGTTCAGAGCACTGTACTAAGCACTTGGGAGAGAAAAAGTGAATGAGAAAATTTGATCTGTGCCCATAATGAGATTACAGAGAGAGACACTAAAATAAAGAGCAGGTAGGAGGAAGCAATAAAGTGTAAAGATATGTACATAAACGTAGAGTGTGTGTGTGTGTGTTCGTTGGGGGTGTGCGCATAAGTGCCTAAGTGTCAGGAGTGCTGAAATAGCACCCGTGGGAAAGAAAGGTGGGGAGAGGAGAAATTAAGCAGAGAAGGCTCTCCCCTAGACTGTAAACTCATTATAAGCAGGGAACATGTCCGCTAATTCTGTTATACTGTACTCTCCCAAGCACTTAGTATGGTGCTCTGTACATTGTAAACGCTCAATAAATACCACTGATTGTGTGATTGATCAGAGGATATGTGAGTGCAGAAAAGCCTTCATTACAGGGTGATCAGTGGGCTGTTGGATATGAAGGGGAGGGAGTTCCCGGATAAAAAGAGTGTATGAGCAAGAAGGTTGGAGGGAGATGGTGGGGGAGGGGAAAGAGGGGGAAAAGAGAGGGAAAGGGGGAAAGAAGGGAAAAGAGGGGGCAAAGATGGGGGAAAGAGGGAGAAAAAGGGAAAGGGGGAGGGGGGAAGTGAGGGGGAGCAAGAGGGATGGGGAGAGAGGGGAGGAGGGAAGAGAGAAGGGGGAGACAGAGCAGGGAGAGACAGAGCCAGGGAGACACAGCTGGGGGGAAACAGGGCAGGGGGGAGACAGAGCAGGAAGAAGACAGAGCTGGGGGAGACAGAGTGGGGAGAGACAAAGCAGGGAGAGACAGACTGGGAAAGGCAGAAAGGGGGGAAATGAGGGGAATAAGAGAAGGAGGGGAAGTACAAGCAGAGACAAACAAGCAAAGGCAGAGGCAGAACAGAGCCACTTCCTTGGATGTATTAGAAGTTATGCCATCAGAGGCGGAGAGAGCCGGGACTGAAGCTGATCGGGGAGGAACCCTAGTCAGGTTCACGGCAGCCACGGTGAGGGCTAGATGGTTTTGCAGTGGCCTCATTTCAAGGGGTAAAGGTCAGACCCCCATGGTCAGAAAGTGGAGTCAGGCCTATCCATGACCTAGGGCAGCAGAAGTTAAACCCACTGTGACCAGAGGTGGGGATGAGCCATTTTAAGGTCTCCAGCTTTCAGTTTGTCCCCCAACATCTCACCCAGCAATAAGGGTATTGGGGTCTAGTTATAGCTAGCCAAAAAGCTGTGTGAGTGAAGCAAATCACCCTCATTATCCCCCTGGCTTTGCCTTTCCTGTCTCAGCCTATGTCTCTGCCTCTGTGTTTCAATCTGCACATGTGTTTGTCTCTGCGTGACATCATTCATTGTCCTTTGCAGGTCTGATTTTCCAAGGCTGACAGAGAGAAGAATAAGGCAGCATAGGTGTTCATAATGTTGAGGATAAATCCAAATAATCACAATATTTAGCTTTTCCTATACATTGACTGCCAAGCCAAGTCAATCAATATAAATTTCAATCTTCCCATTCTATCATTTTGACTCTAGTCACAGAGATGAAAAGTCAGCATTCAAAATATATTTCACCCCCGAAATCAGTCTAGTTGTTTTCTGCTTTGTAAATCTTGAATTTTGACTCTCATTTTGATTGAACAGAGCTCACATAAAATCAGCACCATGGCTGAGGAGAATGAAATGCATTCCAAAATGAATTTAACTTCCATAGTCTCAACAATACATTTTCTGAAGCTGACAATAAATAGCTGGAACTGATAAGAATAAGGTGCCCTTAGGTAAAAAGCTCCTTCTAACAATTTCACCTTTATTTTTGAGAGAGAAAACATATCCATAAGTAACTGTGGCTGAAATAATAGAAATGCCATTTTGTTATGGCCTAAGTGTCAATAACAGCTGGTACCGACAAGGTCATGTTGTTTCCTAGAGCCAAAATGTTGGCAATAAATAATTTGAGTGCCGATAAGAAACTTGTCAGCATGAGGCTGTCCACCTTCTAAAGAACTAGTAATGGTTTCATTTTTCAACCCTGATTTGTGTCTGCAAGGTGACAGATGTCAGTTCCAGAGCCTGTGCTTTCCCTCAAAAGATCCATAACTGTTCAAATTTCCTGTAACTATGCATATTAATGAGCACTGTTTCTTGAGGTTTAGGAAACTGGATAAATACAGTTCATTCTCACTGGCAATATGTTCATTTACTGTAAAAAAAGGGAAGAAGGAGCAGTCTCTAGAAGCACAAGATATAGAAGGATTGCTACTCCCATGCTGGTCTTATTAGCTAAACTCATAAAATGTCACAGTGAGAATATCTTTGAAATCAAAGGGTAGTTCACATATATGTATATGTGAACTATAGAAGCGGCCTGGCCTAGTGGATAGAGCACAGACCTGGATTCTAATTCGGGCTCTGCCACTTGTCTCCTGTGTGACCTGGACAAGTCACTTAACTTCTCTATGCCTCAGTTCACTTATCTGTAAAATGGGGATTAAGACTGTGAGCCCTATGTGGGACAGGGTCTGTGTCCAACGGGATTATCTTGTCTCTATTCCAGCACTTAGATCAATGCCTGGCACATAGAAAGCACTTACCAAATACCTTTATAAATGTTTAAAATGGCAGCTGACATAAAACTTTACTACCTAGTCCCCAAACTCAATATATGTCAAGTTTGCATTATGCAGATTTAAGGTAGAAATAAGTAGGCTGACATCAGGATCACTATTCAATTTTGTGTGTCTTTCTTGTCCCTCTTGCTAATGAGCTACTAGTAGCTTTTCCCCAGAGTAACTTAAAGTGGAGATGCTCATCCATGATCTCTTCCCCCACCATCCTAGTTGGGTTCCATGCAGGAAATGTGGCATTATGGATGACAATCCTGCTACTTGTCCAGTTACCATAAAGCAATGTTTTTAACTGGTGGAATATGACCCAAAAAGGTCAGTGGGAACCTACCATTCCTTGGTCTATTGAACTTTACTAAAGACAGTGGCTTAACGTGAACCCTTCCAGATTGGCCCCATATCACGACATGCTCTGAGACTTTTAGACTGTGAGCCCACTTTTAGACTGTGAGCCCACTGTTGGGTAGGGACTGTCTCTATATGTTGCCAATTTGTACTTCCCAAGCGCTTAGTACAGTGCTCTGCACATAGTAAGCACTCAATAAATACGATTGATGATGATGAGACCGAGGGATGTGTCTGGGGGATCAATAGACCACCACCAATAACCAAACTTAACATCTTGCAGTCAACCCGGCAAAGCAAAGTGGACCGTGTCGGCAATAACCCCAGTAGAACAGCAGAGTCTTCTGCAACCCTAACTCTATATTAGATATCACAGTCTAAGAATTTGTAGTTCATGAAGAATCCTTACTCCCTGCCCTGAAATAACTTCCCTCAGGGGAAACAAGACAACATGGCGAAGTGGTCAGATTGCACCTGACCAGAGTGCACCTCTGGGATGTAGCTCAGGTCAGACAAAACCTGGTCAAAGGCCATAAGTATGCAGTGGACCCTCTGTGACCCCCTCCAACACCCTCTCCAGGCGCGTGAGATTACTGAAGGACCAGGGGAGCTTTCACAGGGCAAAGCGAGCAATAATCGATTTGTAAAACTTCCATGAACGGCACTGAAATGTTTCCAGCCTCATTTCACAAAGTGAAAAGCACCTTCACTTTCCTCCAAATACATCTGCCCATCATTTAGAATTTGACTTCGGCTGTTGTTTTCCCCTGAAACAAAATTTGATTAGTTTTTACTGGTGAACATTCTCTTGAATTATGTTCACATTTCACATTAGTGCCAAAGGAATTCATCATTATTAATGTTATTATGGAGAATGCCAAAGGAATGAATAATGCCTTACAGTTTCATATTGTGAAACTCTGGGCTGGCTCCTGAAGAATAATGCTAACCTTGCAACCCCAGAATCACAGTGCTGTTCTAGTCCTCAGAGAGGCACAGCAGACGTAGTCTTTGCTGGATTTCAGGTACAGAAGGAATGTGCGGATCAACATCACAAGTAGTACAAGAGAAGAGCTTAATCTAGTGGGACTAACAGAAGCCTTGGAGTCAAAGGACCTAGGTTCTAATTCCAGCTCTGCCAGCTGCCTGTTGTGTGACCTTGGTCAAATTACTAAACTTCTCTGTGCCTCAGTTTCCTCATCTGTAAAATGGGAGTTAAATACTCCTCCCTCTGATTTAGATTGTGAGCCCTATGTGGGGCAGGACCTGTGTCCAAAATGATTATCTTGAATATAGAACAGTGCAAACAGTGTTTGATGCATAGTAAGCACTTAAGAAGGAGAAGGCAGCAAAAAAAGTCAAAGAAGGAGAAGGCAAAGTAGAAGAAGGAAAAGCTTGTTGTGGGTAAGGAATGTGTCTACCAACTATTGTAGTGTACTCTCCCCAAATGCTTAGTACAGTGCTCTGAACACAGTGAGAGCTCAATAAATACCACTGATTGATTGAGGAGAAAGAGGAGAAGAAATAAAACAAACAGCAGAAGCAGAAGAAACTTGACATCACTGGCAGACATGGACTTGGGTAACTACTGAAAATGTTGGGCTTCTCTAAAAAGTTTATCAAGATCCTAAGATTTACTCAATGACGATATGACCAATTGCATTAGAACTGTTAGAATTGAGCTGCAGTGTGGCCTAGTGGAAAGAGCTTGAACCTGGGAGTCAGAGGACCTGGGTTCCAATCCCACCTTTGCCAAATTCTTTTTTTTTTTATAATGGCATTTATTAAGTGCTTACTATGTGCAAAGCACTGTTCTAAGCTCTGGGGATGTTACGAGGTGATCAGGTTGTCCCATGGGGGGCTCACAGTCTTAATCCCCATTTTACAGATGGGGTAGCTGAGGCACAGAGAAGCTAAGTGACTTGCCCAAAGTCACACAGCTAATTGGCGGAGCCGGGATTTGAACCCATGACCTCTGACTCCAAAGCCCAGGCTCTTTCCGCTGAGCCACGCTGCTTCTCCAACTTGGACAAATCACTTAACTTCTCTGTGTCTCATTTCTTCTGTTCTTCCTCTTACTTAGACTATGAGCCCCATGTGGGACAGGGATTGTGTCCAACCTAATTAACTTGTATCTACCCCAGCGCTTAGTACAGTGTTTGACAAATAGTAAGTGGTTAACAAGTACCATAAAAAAAAATTGTCAGTGTCTTGTCTGATTTTTTCCCATCCATCAATTAGAGTGAAGCAGGGTCATGTCCTAGAGCCTTTCTTATCCAAGCTGTTCTGGAAGTTGGTATAATAATTATGGTATTTGTAACACTTTGTAGAGTGCTGTACATGGAGCTGGCAATCATTAAATGCAATTGATTGACTTCACTTTTTTTTTTTCCAATCAATAGTATTTGGCTGCTTACTCTGCAGTTCACTGTAATAAATACTTGGGAGAGTTCATTACGATTAATAGACACAATCCTTGTTCTCAAGGAGCTTAAAATCTAGTGGAGACTGAAAGATACTATAATAAAATACCAATAAGGGACATAACTGAGTACAAAGATATAAACATGGAGGTGGTGGTGAGGGCTGGGATGAGTACCTAAGTGCTTAGCAACTAAGGACTCGAGTAGTAGAGAGGTAAATAGGGAAGGAAGGAAGAAATTAGTCAGGGAAGACTTTCTGGATGAGATGAGATTTTAGTAGGGCTTTGAAGATGGGGAGAGCAGTGGTCTGGCAGATGTGAAGAGGGAGAGAGTTCCAGGGAGAAAAAGGCCGTGAGCAAGAGCACAATGGAAGAGAGATGACAGTGAGGCACAGTAACTTGATTGGTATGACAGGAAGGAAGTATGTAGGCTGGGTTGCAATGGCAGCAGAGAGAGGGAAAGCTGTGTGGAAAGAACTGATTGTGTGCCTTAAAGTGGATGGTGAGGAGTTTCTGCTTGTTTTGGAGATGAATGGACAACCACTGGAGATTTATAAGTGAGAAAACATTCACAAAATGATGTTTTAGAATTTTCACTTTACTTTTAAAATGTCTCTAAAGGGTTTTTTTGTTTTTTTTTTGTAAAGTGAGATCATCAGACTTACCCCTGCCTAAGCATAGGGCCAAAAAAGGAATGTATTTCTTTAATCATTTTTGTAATTGTCTTTGCCTTTTCCTTACTTCTGTTGCAAATGATGTTCACATTTTTTAAGGGCAAGTGATTTGGTAATCGCTGTCCTCTTAAGGCATGTGGTTGCCATTCATGAAGATCAAAGTGCATTAACAAACATAATTTGCTGGTAATATTATGACTGCTCTTTCTCCATCTTTGATGCAAAGAATGAGAAGGCTCTTCACTTTGAATTCAGAATGCTTTTCAAGTATATTAGTGAAAAGGAAAGTAAAAACCAAGAAATTATGTTTACCAAACACAAGGATAGTGCTCTAGAATTACTCCTTTCATAAAACTCAGCTAGGACAGAAGATTTACAGTGCAGCAATCATCGGGAATTTTTTCAGTCCAAAATGGCTTGCTAATGTATATGTGTTTCATGTTTACGAAGTCTAGCTATGAGCCTGCAAATCACTGAAATTATTTGCTCCTTTTGAAGTAAATTACTAAGTGGTATTTTGTGGTCTGAAATAATCGGTGTAGCTTCCAGAGTGCCTAAGTTTCCACCCAGAAGAGTCTTAGAAACTCAAAAAAGACTGATTCAATAGCTGCAAAGGAACCAAAACAGCATTATAGAAAACATAAACTGATGTCATAAGAAGGTAACAGACACCTCCATTATACGCACACCAAAATACACACACCCACACACTTGTTGGCCAACGTGTCTACTAACTCTGTTGTATTGTACTTTCCAAAGTACTAAGTATAGTGCTCTGCACATAGTAAGCGCTCAATAAATCATTGATGATAATACCATTGATAATGATATCAAAATAAGCATTAAATACAGTTCTTCCAGGAAGTTTTCTTGCTACACAGAACATGACAACAGAACAAGAGAATGTTCTTCTGACAACTCACATCACCTCTAAACTGAGGTGGTCAGCTCTTTGTGGTCAGGGAACGTTTCTACCAACTCTGTAGTATTGTACTCTCCCAAGTGCTTAGTACAGTGCTCTGCGCACAGGAAGTGTTCAATAAATACCACTGATTGATCTGCCCGGACACAATGTGATGCAGTAACAGAAGCAATGGTTACGCACATGAGTGTGGCACTGAATATGGGATGAGTATTTGAATCCAAGTTTTTCTTGACACAGAACTCTGCACGAATGCAACCTCCCTGTTATGGGAAATCCAACGCATCTGTGTTTTTGCAGAGACAATTCTTTGGTTCAGAATGAGAAAATATAAACAATACACTTCTGATAAACCTTTTGACTTTATACTCTGGCCAAGCCATCACGGGAGAGACCTCGGAATAACTTGAACAATTGAACAGTAGACTTGACCCAAATCAAACTGCCCTAAGTGGGATCATTCTGTCATTTCTAGAAAATCTGTCCCATCTGGATAGTAATGAAGTAAATGAAACTGTAAACAGACGAACGAGGCCATAATTTTCACACTGCCTTGTTGTTCTCATCTCAACCTGTACAGTTGAAATAGACATCTCATATGCATGCACGCAGTTAGCCTGACTGTGGGTGGCAGGAGAGAATAGTCAATCAATCAATCAATCAATCGTATTTACTGAGCGCTTACTGTGTGCAGAGCACTGTACTAAGCACTTGGGAAGTACAAGTTGGCAACATATAGAGACAGTCCCTACCCAACAGTGGGCTCACAGTCTAGAAGGGGGAGACAGAGAATAAAACCAAACATACTAACGAAATAAAATAAATAGAATAGATGTGTACAAGTAAAATAAATAAATAAATAGAGTAATAAATATGTATGGAAGCTGCCAATCCCCAGTCTGAGACGGACGTGTTACCATTACACCTGCTCTGCTGGACAGGGGCTGCGGCTCTGTGGAGTTCCTGCGGTTCTTGGGAGGCAAGTCTGGACAGTGTCAACAAGCTTGAAAGTAAATATGAGTGTTGTAGGTATGTAGGGGATTGGAAGGAGAATGTATGAAAACGACAGTAATAATAATGATAACAACAATGGTATTTAAGTGCTTACAATGTGTCAAGCACTGTTCTAAGCATTGCAGTAGATACAACTTAGGTTAAACGCAGTCTCACATGGAGCTCACAGTCTAAGTAGGAGGGAGAAGAGGTATTGAATCCCCATTTTACAGATGAGGGAATGGAGCCACTGTTAATTTAAGTGACTTACCCAAGGTTTCACAGCAGGCAAGTGGCTGATTCCCAAGCTAGTGGTCTTTCCATTAGGCCATACTGCTTCCCATCTGGATGAGGGATGAATGGAAAGTACATGTCTACATGCCACCCTAGACTGCCTTCTTAACCATCAAGGATGGTGTACCTTAACCGATAGCTTTCTAGTCTCCTAAACTGCTCCAAAAGATACCCCTGAAAGACCAAGTGAGACTGAACCTTACTCCCTTTCTCCTGCATTCTTAAAATGCTGAAAAGATCATGGACACTAGGGAATTAAAGGCTTTCTGTAGAAATGAGTAGTGATTGCACAGAAACAAAATTCCATGAGTAAGACTTTAAATAAAGACAGATGAAGAACTACGATGTCAAAAGTTTGGGCTGTTTCCTGAAAAAAAGTCCTAAATGGTTGAAGATGCTATAAAGACAATAGTGTAGGCATTTCCTAGCCATATACCAGGCTAATGAGATTTCAGTTGGGCATTAATTCCAAGAAATGTCTGTAAATGAAATTTGACTCCAGAATCTAAACCTGAGAAATATACTTTTGACTTTTATCTTGCTACTCAAGCTTAATGTTGCATTTCTACATGTCTACTAGTGTTGTACCTTTATATTTTCATATTGCAGTGCTTGGTTAACAGCCCTTGGGATGACTTGGAAGGGTACATGTGTGTCTCAGTTACAGAAATTCCTATGCTGATTAATATGTGGCCTACTGGGAAGAGCACGGGCTTGGCAGTCAGAGGTCGTGGGTTCTAATCATGACTGATGAGCCATGTGACTTTGGGCAAGTCACTTAACTTCTCTGTGCCTCAGTTACCTTATCTGTAAAATGGGGATTAAGACTGTAAACCCCATGTGGGACAACCTGATTACTTTGTATCTACCCCAGCGCTTAGAACAGTGCTTGGCACATAATAAGCACTTAGCAAATACCATCATCATCATTATTATCATTATAAATACCCTTAAAACAGTTAATAACATCTTACTGGTGATACTATCAAGTCAGCAATGTGCTTCCTAAAAAGAGACATAAAAATAGCTCAGAAGCAATTAGAAAGAAGCAGTGTGGTTTAGTGGAAAGAGCATGGGACTGGCAGTCAGTGGACATGGGTTCAAATCCGAGGTCCACCACTCGTTTGCTGTGTGACCTTGGGCAAATCGCTTTATTTTTTTGTGACTCAGTTACCCCATCTGTAAAATGGATATTAAGACTGTGAGCCCTATGTGGGACAGGGACTGTGTCCAGCCTGATTTTCTTGTATCTACCCTAGTGTTTAGAATAACCTGGCACATTAGTAAGCACACAACAAATACTATTTAAAAATTAGACTTCACTTAATTAGAAATGTTCCCCTAACCAGATTGAAAACAAGGATAATTTTTTAAGTAGCTAAGGATCTGTTGAAATCAAAGCCACAAGAATTTGGGTGTACATCATGTGATTGAAATGTTTCAACTGCATATGCCATTTAAATGTAACAGTGATTTTTGCTGCCACCTGATGACTCATATGGCTTGCATATTTGACCTTCCTTTCACCCATCCCTATTGTTTTGCATGCTATACTATTTTTAATGGTATTATTAAAGAGCTTAGTACATGTCAGGCACTGTACTAAGTGCTGGGGTAGATGTAAGTTAATCCCCATTTTACAGATGAGGGAGCTGAGGCACAGAGAAGTTAAGCAACTTGCCCAAGGTCATGCAGCAGACAAGTGGCAAAGCCAGGATTAGGATCCTGGTCCTTCTGGTTTCTTTACCCACTATGTCGTGCTGCTTCTCACTGGGACATGCCATGCAGGGAAGATGGGCCTCTTGCCTAGAGGTAGGTGATCCTGGTAAAGGGGAACAGTGGAAATAGTATAGTAGAAGAAAAAGGGGGTTCTACCATGTGAATTTCATTTGGCTAGAAGGCTTTAATAATAATAATGATGATGGCATTTTTAAGTGGTTACTATGTGCAAAGCACTGTTCTAATCACTGGGGAAGTTACATGGTGATCAGGTGGTCCCATGTGGGGCTCACAATCTTAATCCCCATTTTACAGATGAGGTCACTGAGTCACAGAGAAGTTAAATGACTTGCCCAAAGTCACACAGCTGACAAGTGGCAGAGCCAGAATTTGAACCCATGACCTCTGACTCCAAAGCCCGGGCTCTATCCACTGAGCCACGCTGCTTCACTGTTTCCTTAGAAGGGCCAAGGGAAGCCTAGAAAGTTGGTGCAGTGGTTTAGACTGTAAGCTCCTTCTGAAGAATATAAGATCCTTGTCCGGAGGGATCATGTTTACCGACTTTATTATAGTATGCTTTCCCAGGCACTTAATATAGTGCTCTGCATACAGTAAGCACTCAATGAATTCCATTAATTGAATGATAGTGAATGTAGCAATGTTCAGTTCTGAGAGACATTCTTTCCCAGGGAAGCTCCGATGCCTAAGGCCTGGAAGACTACCTGGGATTCACACGAAATGATGGAGAGTTTTCAATAGCAGCACTGAAACAATGCCTAATGGAGAGGTGTTCCTGGAGCTGCCACCCTGAATGAATGCCACCTGAGGGAAGCCAGCTGCCGTTGTAGAGACTGGCAAGGGATCAGAACCCATGCCACAAGCCCAAGGGCTAGGCTGCCACTGGCTCAGTGATGCACAGCATCCAAGACCAGCAGCAGCAGCTGCAGAGTGGCCCTATATTCTGGCAGAGGCTTTAGGAGCTACAGAAAAGCAGTGCGGTCTGCTGGAAAGAGCAGGAGCCTGGGAATCAGAGGACTTGGGTTCTAATCCCCACTCCACCATTTGCCTGTTGTGTGATCTTGGGCAAGTTAATTTACTTTTCCACTCCGCAGATTCCTCATCTATAAAATGGGAATTCAATACCTTCCTCCTGCCTACTGTGAGCCCTCATAAGGGACAGAGTCTGCATCTAAATGGATTATGTTGTATCTACCCTGAAGATTAGTAAAGTGATACATAGCAAACATGAACCAAATACCACAATTATTATCACAGGTGTTGTGTTGTCTCATTTGTTAGAACCCATGCCACAAGCCCAAGGGCTAGGCTGCTACTGGCTCAGTGACGCACAGCATCCAAGACCAGCAGCAGCAGCTACAGAGTGGCCCTATATTCTGGCAGAGGCTTTAGGAGTTACAGAAAAAGCAGTGTGGTCTGCTGGAAAGAGCAGGAGCCTGGGAATCAGAGGACTTGGGTTCTAATCCCCACTCCACCATTTGCCTGTTGTGTGATCTTGGGCAAGTTAATTTACTTTTCCACTCCGCAGATTCCTCATCTATAAAATGGGAATTCAATACCTTCCTCCCGCCTACTGTGAGCCCTCGTAAGGGACAGAGTCTGCATCTAAATGGATTATGTTGTATCTACCCTGAAGATTAGTAAAGTGATACATAGCAAACATGAACCACATACCACAATTATTATCACAGGTGTTTTGTTGACTCTTCTGGGTTGCTACTTCAGACAACAGCACAGTGGCTTTAGTGATCTAAGATCCAATGGCAATCAGGGTCAGATTAATGCAGGGGGTCAGAGGACTTGTGTACAGAGTCCTGAACTACCAGAGGCTTCAGCTGCTCCCAAAATCACACCCCCTCTTAACTTTACTGATATGGCTTCTACTTGAGGCATAATGAAAATAGAATTCTTCTCAAATGGCCATCTGCAAGGCGGTTTGTGCCTGTATGACTGAGTGTTAAAGAGGACATTGTCCTTTAAATTGCAGGGAAATTGCAGCACAAGAGAGAAGCCTGCTTGTTCTCAGAAACTCCTTTAGAAACTTCCCATCTCAGCCTCACTTACCCCAGTCAGTCTGTCAGTCGTATTTATTGAGCACTTATTGTGCGCAGAGCACTGTATTAAGTGCTTGGGAGAGTACAATATAACCATAAACTGACACATTCCATCTCTACAAGGAGCTTACAGTGTTTAGGGGGAGACAGACATAATATAAATAAATAAATTACAGATATGCACATAAGTGCTGTGGGGCTGGGGGTTGATGGATAAAGGGAGCAAGTCACGGGAGGAGTAAATGAGCACAAATCATCGCTGCTTATCCCCTCCAAGCTCCAACTCTTCTTCAACCTCTTCATATTGTTGATTTCATGGCTAGGAAGAGTCATTATACTGCCAGGGAAAACAAACAGGCAAAGTGCATTGGCTGTTTAAGCAATGTATAGGTGACTCTCATTCTGACTGGCAGTGCATGTTTACTCACGGGGTTCTTCCTTCCCCACACACCAACACCACAGTTGCCTTTGCTTTCAGAAGAAAAAAAAACAGGGCAAAGCAAAGAAGAGGAAGGAGAGGAGAGGAACTTGAGGGAAAACGCTCTATCACAACTGGGATCCTTCTGGCTCCAGACTCCTGCTCTCCCCTTCCTTCCCCTTCTCTTCCCCCCAAACCGTGACAAGAGGCCTCTTGCCATAGCTTTTCATTCATTCATTCATTTATTCACTCATTCAATCATATTTATTGATAGCCTACTATGTGCAAAACACTGGACTAAGCGCTTGGGAAAGTTCAATACAGCAATAAACAGTGACATTCCCTGCCCACAACGAGTTCACAATCTAGTGTTGGGGAGAGAGACATCAGTACAAATAAATATTACAGATATGTACATAAGTGCTTTGGGGCTGGGATTGGGAAGAGCAAAGGGATAAATATTATTATAGAAATGCACATAAGTGCTTTGAGGCCGAGAGGGGAAAATAGCAAGGGGAGCAAGTCAGGGCGACTTAGACAGCAGTGGGAGATGAAGGAAAGTGGGGCTTAGTCTGAGAAGGCCTCCTGGAGGAGATGTCTTCAATAAGGCTCTGAAGCAGAGAAGAGTGGCTTCCAAGAATGCCCAAATGCTTAGTACAGTGCACACAGTAAGCCCTCAATAAATATGATTGATTGATTGATCTGAATAGTTTCTTTGAAAATTCTAAATGTTGTGCAATAGGAGATTCTCTTGGGGCAAATGCGATTGCTTGTTTTTGGATCAAATTCTAACATTGCTGTCATAACTCACCCCTGCTAGGGATATCAATCTCTGGCTTCTTCCCATTTTCATTTTCTCCTACTGCTAGCAGCCTGAACTCCAAGCTTTCATCCGGTTTAAGTTTTCCTATTTGTCAAAGAATTGAAAACTTAACTTCAACCAGTGCACCTGCCCGAATTACCGCACTTGGGAGAAAATAATAGCTGGTGAGTATCATTGGTGACATCATGATACAGTATAGTTCATCAGTCATACACTTAGGAGGGAAAATATGGGACAGCCTCTAGCTGAAGGAATAAACTCAGCTCTGCTTGACATAGCAGGCATGGTAATAGTATTTATTAAGTACCACATCAAATATTTATTAATGATGATGGCATTTATTAAGCTCCTGCTGGGTAACAAGCACTGTGCTAAACCAAGGTGTAGATGTAAGGTAATCTGATTGATCGCAGCCCCTGTCCCGCACAGGGCTCAGCAATCTAAAAAGTAGGAAAATTAAAATTCATGTTCTTTTTCATTCAAAATAATATGGGACTATTGGGCACTAAAATCACTACACACAGCTAGAAGTTGTGAGCTGGAAAGGGATAGAAAAGAGAGAAATCCCTGCCAAGGAAACCATAAACTGAAAGTCTGTGGAGTCACACGTGGAGAAGACAATGGCCTCCAGAAGTATTCTAGCCATAAACTGACTGAGCAAGGGAGAAGACCAAACGATAACTGTGGGTTTCTCACTATGGGGCCTAGTATCTCTCTTGGCCTTCTTGTCTTGTCTTATGCCGTCGAGTCATCTGCGACCCATTGCAATGCCGTGGACACACGTCTCCCAGAACACCCGGCCTCCATCAGCAATCGCTCTGGTAGTGTAACCATAGAGTTTTCTTGGTAAAAATACGGCAGTGGTTTACCCTTGCCTCCTTCAGCACAGTAAACATGGGTCTCCACTCTCGACTCTCTCCCATGCCACTGCTGTCCAGCACAAGTGGGTTTTGACTTGCAGCAGATTCCCTTCCACTCACTAGCCACTGCCCAAGCTAGGAATGGACTGGAATGGACGGGCCTCTGCTTGACTCTCCCTCCTGTAGTCAAGACTGGTAGAGTACTGGCAACTCTCCAGATGCAACCCTAAGAGGGGTTCTTGGCCTTCAGGTGTCAGGTAATTTTGAAGAAAACTGGAAAAAAATCCAGGCCAAAGTTTCCTTTCAAAGGATGATACATGCTTGAGGAAGTTAAATCCTCCCCTGGTTGCAGGTTGTAGGGGAGGAAGCTTGGAGACTTGTAGACATTTCAAATGAGAAAAAAGAAACATATATAATTAAAAGAGACAGTGACCAAATTTGAGAAATATCGACCACCATGTTGTATACTAATATTTGAAAGGCACGAGATCTTCATACAAAAACCAGATGAGAGAGCTGAAAAATGATGAAGAATGATCCCTGTACTCTAGAGAATTTAACAGAATCTTTTGCGAGGCAAAGCATTATACGTGGAATCAAAAATGGAAATAATGAGAGAGACTGGATTCTGTCATTGGGAGACCAGTGACTGGGGTTTCAGTTAAACTAAGCCCTAGAGTTCAAAATAATATTTCACCAGAGCAAGATTATAATGACTAAAAATTAAATCCAAATTGAGTCTAACATAAAAAGAATTAGCTATTCAGGAACAAAAATACTGTACCTATAAAAGAAAGAGGTATTGTCAGTTTTGGATTTGAAACCACCATGTTTTAGATCCTGATGCAAGCAGGCTCTGAATGATTACATTTTCAATTCCAGTAATATGATAGAGGCTTTTGGGCTAAATTTTCCATATTGCCTCGGCTCCAGAAGCAAACCTTAAAATCATGCCAAGGTCTTGGATCTGAAAGTAATAATGAGTGTAGCATTTCCTAAGCACTTAAATATGCCACGCACTGGGCTAGATTTAAGATAATCATATTAGACATGGTATCTGCCCCATGTAGGGCTCACACTCTAAGAAGGAGGGAGAACAAAGTATTTAATCCTCATTTTATAGATAAGGAAACTGAGGCACAGAGAAATTAAGTGACTGACCTGAAGTCTCACAGCAGGCAAGTAGCAGAATCAGGATTAGAACCCAGGTCCTGTGAATCCCAGGCCCATGCTCTTTTCTCTAAGCCAAGCAGCTAACCAAAAGGGTACTTCTGTGGGTGATATTGTTGTCAGGAGAGTTACCAAGGAAGTTAAGTATCAGAGACTTTGGGAAGTACTAGTCCTAGAGAAGCAATTAAACAGAGGGAAGGCTGCATCTGGGGAAACAAAACTGACCAGTTTGGGATCACCATTTCTGCTGAAGGTGTGAAAACTGAACCAACGTCTTGCGCCCCATCTTCCAGTCAGAGAAGGAGGTGTTGTGGCTTCTTGAATGGTGAATTGTTTTGGATACATGCGCTTAATCTGATGTATTAATCAATCAATGGTATTTATTGAGTGCTTACTGTGTGCAAAGCAATGTACTAAAAGCAGACAGACTCCTTCCCCACAACGAGGCCAACCTGATTAACAGTGCTCAGTACAGTGCCTGGCACATGACGATGATGATGATGATAGCATTTGTTAAGCATTTACTATGTGCCAGGCACTGTTCTAAGCGCTGGGGGAGATACAAGGTAATCAGGTTGTCCCACGTGGGGCTCACGGTCTTAATTCCCATTCTGCAGATGAGGTCACTGAGGCACAGAGAAGTGAAGTGACTTGCCCAAGGTCACACAGCACTGAGTGGAGCCAGGATTAGAATCCACAACCTCTGACTTTCAAGCCTGGGCTCCTTCCACTAAGCCACAATGCTTCTCATAATAAGTGCTTAACTAATTCCGTAAAAAGGGGGGTGGGTGGGTGGGTCCTCTCAGTGGTCTGTCAGGAGAGGCGGAGCAGGCCCGGGGGACGGTGGGGCTTTCCCGGGAAACTTCACCAGGAATCAGAGGGAAAAAGAAAAAAATGTGTGTTGCCGACTTGTACTTTCCAAGCGCTTAGTACAGTGCTCTGCACACAGCAAGCGCTCAATAAATACGATTGAATGAATGAATGAATGACACTTGTGAGGACACTTCTCAAAAAAGAATGAATGGTTTGGAATGTGGAATGGGAAACATCTTGGTGAACCTGATATAAAAGCTGCTGCAAGGACAACGCACACTAATGTGTGTGTGTTTGTGTGCGTGTGTGTGTGTGTGCGTGCGTGCACGCACGCACATATGCTTTTGTCCTATGTTCTCTAAAAAGATGCCTCTGAAATGATGAAATCCACCTTCGGGGAAAAAAGGTAGGGAGAGGAAGGGAGGGACAGACTGCGAAGGCCAATGCAAACCCCAGAATCCTGAAACTAATCTGCACCTACAGAGACTGCCTTTCATTGTGCCATCGTGTTTTTTTGTTTTCAGCACCTGGCCCGGTCTTTCTTTTACCTCCCTGTCTCATGATTATTATGAAGCTTCTGCTTGAAATAGAGTTGCTCCTTTCTTGTGAGCACCCTATATATATTATACACATTCTGAATAATAATGTTGGTATTTGTTAAGTGCTCACTATGTGCCAAACACTGTTCTAAGCACTAGGGTAGATACAAGGTAATCAGGTTGTCCAACGTGGGGCTCACAGTCTTCATCCCCATTTTACAGATGAGTTAACTGAGGCACAGAGAAATTAAGTGACTTACCCAAGGTCACACAGCTGACAAGTGGAATGAGCGAAAGAAGGAGAGAGAGAGAGAAAAAGAGCATGCTGACTGTCCTTCATATTCAAAGATACAGCTCCTGAGGATTTTATGAGCTGAACATGGGTCCTGTTTGCAGAGCAGTGAGTCTGTAGGGGACACAAATCAATCAATCATTCAATAGTACTTATTAATAATAATGATAATAATAATTATGCTATTTGTTAAGCTTTTTCTACATGTCAAGCACTGTTCTAAGCATTGGGGTAGATACAAGGTAATCAGGGTGTCCCACGTGGGGCTCACAGTCTTAATCCCCATATTACACATGAGGTAACTGAGGCACAGAGAAGTGAAGTGACTTGTCCAAGGTCACACAGTAGACATGTAGCAGAGCCAGTATTGGAAACCACATCCTCTGACTCCCAAGTCTGTGCTCTTGCCACTAGGCCATGCTGTATTGAGTGCTTACCCTGTGCAGAGCACTGAAGGAGCAGAGTTGGAATAAAATCAAATGGTAGGGGATGAGATCAGCCCTAGTTCATTCGGAGGGTGTTTACTCTTGTACATGCTTAATTCGCCAGTTGCGTTCTCATTTTCAGCATAGTGCTCTGCACACAGTAAGCACTTAATAAATACTATTGCTACTACTGCTACAGAATCACTCGAGAAATATACTGTAGGTGATTTTCATTGTAAAGAACATGTTCGATTCATGAATCAATAATATTTATTGAAAATGTACTGTATGCAGAGCATTATACTACCCCTTTAGGAAAGTACTATCCTTGCCTCTTTGACTTTACATTGATGAGGAGGACGATAATGGTACTTGTTAGGAACTTGTGTGTCAGGCACTGAATTAGGTCCTGAGGTAGACACAAGATAATCTCTGTCACAGAAGAGGTTAACAAGGGCAAACAGGTATTGAATCTACATTTCCCAGATGAAGAAACTGAGGCACAGAGAAGTTAAATGAATGCCCAAGATCATACATAAAACTAATGGCAGATCCAGGACTAGAATCCAGGTCTTTTGGGTTGATTTTTTTTCCCATATTTCTATACAAGTTCAGTCACAGGCTGTTGTCGCTTTTTCTTACACTCTGCCTAGATTGAAACATTGGATCCACTGTGGGTGTCAGTCCCTAGGAAAATTAGAGAGGTAATGTTCCTGGATTCAGCTAAAGCAACATATACAAGTGACTAATTGTTATTAGGAATTTGCTAAGCGATACCCATTTATCAGGGAAAGAGCTGCACAAGGCAATTTCAATTTATTGCATGTCTGCCCCACATCAATCAATCAATCAATCGTATTGATTGAGTGCTTACTGTGTGCAGAGCACTGTACTAAGCGCTTGGGAAGTACAAGCTGGCAACAAATAGAGACAGTCCCTACCCAACAGTGGACTCACAGTCCAGAAACAGTACTTAGAAACACATACTTATGCCAGTCATTTCTAAGTCTTTTCCTTTTTCTTGCACAGCCCCACTTTCTAGCAGTGGGTTAGCTTTGTGAACCATTAGTATTTTCGGGTGAAAATTTCCCTGAGTGTAACCATGGTGAAATGGAGGCAACAACCCACATTATTCCTTCTGCCATATAGAAGGTGATAGATGGGTTGGGTGTAAATTTGGCTTTAGCTTCTAAACCATGAGCTCCTTATTAATAATAATAATAATGGTATTTGTTAAGCACTTACTATGGTCCAATCACTGCTTTAAGTGCTGGGGTTCATTCATTCAATTGTATTTATTGAGCACTTACTGTGTGCAGAGCACTGTACTAAGCACTTGGGTTGTCCCACGAGGGCTCACATTCTTAGTCCCCATTTTACAGATGAGGTAACTGAGGCACAGAGAAGTGAAGTGGCTTACCCAAGGTCACACAGCAGACAAGTGGCAGGGCTGGGATTAGAACTCCTGTCCTCTGACTCCTAAGCCCAGGCTCGGTCCACTAAACCACACTGTTTCTCAGAGAATGTGTCTACCAACACTGTTGCAATGTACTCCCCCAAGCAATTAGTACAGTGCCCTGCACACGGTAAGCACTCAAAAAACCACCATTGATTTAAACCACTCTAGCACCACCTCTTAATCTTGAGAGTCTCCAAACTTTTCTAGAGAAAGTCCTACCTAATATCAAAATCTAAATCCTTCCTGCTGCAGTTTAAACCATACCTCTGTGGCATGGCCTCAGTAGATCCAGAGGGAATCTGCTGGACACCACTCTTTCCAAATCTGTAATTGGCAGAACAAAGCTGTTAATCAATCAACTGTATTTTCTGAGTGCTTACTTCGTGCAGAGCACTGTACTAAGCGCTTGGAAGAGTACAACACAACAATATAACAGGTACATTCCCTGTCCACAATGAGTTTACAATATAGAGGGACAAGCTTGCAGTCTAGAGGGAGAAATGGTATTCTTCCCTCCACCTCGCTACATTATTTCTCCATACTCTCAGAGCCGATATCTAAGTCAAACATGCCTACGGGATCCTTGAGGCCCTAGAAATGGGAGGGAAGTGCTGTTTACCTGCCTCACAGTGATGACAGTTCAGTATGAAGCTGCTTCCCCATAATTTCCGAGGGAAATGGAAGTTGAAACCAAATGAGTTCCCCAGAAGAGTGAGTATAAGAAAAGTAGGGTGGACCACCCAGGACTGAACTCTAAACAATATTAAATCCATCACTAAATCCTGTCGGTTCCACCTTCACAACATCTCTAAAATCTGTCTATTCCTCTCCAGCTGTTCCTGTCCATCCAAAATACTACCACATTAATACAATCACTCATCCTATCCTTCCTGGATTGCTGCATCAGTCTCCTTGCTGCCCTCCCAGCCTCTTGTCTTTCTTCACTCCAATCCATACTTCACTCTGCTGCCCGGATCATTTTTGTACAAAAACATTCAGGACATGTCACCCGACTGCTCAAAAAACTCCATTCATTGCCCATCCATTTCTGCATCAAACGAAAACTCTTCACCTTTGGCTTTAACACACTCCATCACCTTGCCCCCTCCTACCTCACCTCATGTCTCTCCTACTATAACCCAGCCCTCACACTTCACTCCTCTAATGCTTATTTTCTCAGTATGCCTCAATCTTGCCTATCTCACCGCTGACACCTCACCTACATCCTGCCTTTGGCCTGGAACTCCCTCCCTTCTCAAGTCTGATAGACAATTACTCTCCTCCTCTTCAAAGCCTTATTGAAAGCACATCTCCTCCAGGAGGCCTTCCCTGACTAAACTCCCCCTTTCCTCTTCTCCCACTCCCTTCTGTGTAACCCTGACTTGCTCCCTTTGTTCTCCACCCCTCCCTACCCCACACCACTTATGTACATATCTGTAATTTATTTAATGTCTATCTCCCCCCATCTAGACTGTAAGCTCATTGTGGGTAGGGAATGTGTCTGTTTATTGTTGTATTGTAGTCTCCCAAGCAATTAATGTAGTGCTCTGCACACAATAACCGCTCAATAAATACGAATGAAGCTCATTGTGGTCAGCGAATGTCACTGTTTATTATTATATTTTACTTCCCAAGCGCTTAGTACAGTGCTCTGCACACATTAAGTGCTCAATAAATACAACTGAATGAATGAATGAATGAATGAATGAATGAATGAATATCCATTAAAGCAAGGCAGAAGAGAATTTTCAGAAGAGGGTGTCAGTTGTATCCAAAGCTACTTTAAAAAATACATAATCCTCCCCAAACTCGCAGTCCTCCCTTTCCAGGAAATTCATAGCCCTGAGGGATAATGGGAAAATCATTTTGCCCTTATTTTGAGCTATGACATTCCCACTCATCAAGGCAAAGTTGGGTTGCAAGATGCAGTTCCAGGTACCAAGTGCCCACTGAGTCACAACAATCATCTTTCCTTTCGGAGGCACTCAGTCTTAACTGAAGGGTCTGCATTCCTCTCCCTGTCCTCGCCCTGACTTTCCCATCACTGTGGACTGCACTACCATCCTTCCCATCTCACAAGCCCGCAACCTTGGTGTCATCGTTGATTCCGCTCTCTCATTCGCCCCACATATCCAATCCATCACCAAAACCCGCCGGTCTCACCATTACAACATCTCCAAGATCCGCCCTTTCCTCTCCATCCAAACCACTACCACGTTAGTACAATCACTCATCCTATCCCGATTGAATTACTGCATCAGCCTCCTTTCTGACCTCCCAACCTTCTGCCTTACCCCACTTTAGTCCATACTTCACTCTGCTGCCCAGAATATCTCTCTACAAAATCATTCAGGGCATGTCACCTCCCTCTTCAAAAATCTCTAGTGGTTGCCTATCCACCTCCGTATCAAACAAAACTCCTCACTATTGCCTTTAAAGCTCTCCATCACCTTGTCCCTTCCAACCGCACCTCCCTTCTCTCCTTCTACATCCCAGGCCACACACTCCACTCCACTGATGCTAATCTTCTCACTGTGCCTCCATCTCACCTGTCTCATCGCCGACCCCTGGCCCACATCCTACCTCTGTCCTGGAGCACCCTCCCTCCTCAAATCATCCAAACAATCACTCTTCCCCCTTTCATAGCCCTACTGAAGGCACAGCTCCAAGAGGACTTCCCAGACAAAGCCCCCTTTTCCTCAGCTCCCCCTCCTTTCCCCATTACCTTGACTCACTCTCTTTGCTCTTCCTCCCCTCCCTGCCCCACAGCACTTAGGTATATATGTACATACCTATAATTCTATTTATATAGATGCCTGTTTCTGTCTCCACCCTTTAGACCGTAAACCCAAGTGGACAGGTGTTGTCTCTCTTAATGGCTGTATTGTACTTTCCAAGCACTTGGTACAGTGCTTTGCACACAGTAAGCACTCAATAAATATGATTAAAAGAATGAATGAATAAATAAATGCCTTTCTCAGCATGCTTAATCAAAGGTGTCTCGCAGGGCTAAAGCTCTTTCATCATGAAATCTCTAAAGGCCACAGTAGTACCCACCATTCTGAGGCCCAGAGTAATCTTGACTTGTAGACCCAGACTAAGCAGCATGGCTCAGTGGAAAGAGCCCAGGCTTTGGAGTCAGAGGTCATGGGTTCAAATCACAGCTACACCAATTGTCAGCTGTGTGACTTTGGGCAAGTCACTTCACTTCTCTGTGCCTCAGTTCCCTCATCTGTAAAATAGGGATTAAGACTGTGAGCCCCACATGGGACAACCTGATTACCTTGTAACCTCCCCAGTGCTTAGAACAGTGCTTTGCACATAGTAAGTACTTAATAAATGCCATCATTATTATTATTATTACTCAGAACACTGAAGGAATAATATTCTAAAGATTTCCCAGGATCCCGAAAGATCATGTGACTCCAAACATGCTTATTGCACGGCCATGAGGCAGCTTAGGTCCAATCTCACTCTGGATTTCCTAATTAACCATTTATGGCATTTCCCACACAATAAAGAGCAACATAAAAATGACTGTCAACTTCCCCTAAAACACTGATGCAAACCATTAATCCTGGTTAAATCACCGAGAAAGACACTTGCTTATATATTTTCCCCCTAAATGAGCTGCATAAAAATTCTTAAAATTCTTTATCCTACCCAGTTTTTTCCTATATTCTTTCAAAATTCTGTCCTAGTCTGGTTTTCTGACGGTACAACAGATCACAGGAATAATCCTTCTGTTTGATTTTTCTGGATCCTGCATTTTACTGCAGATACCATGGTTACGATGCCCGAGTGTTAAGCATGAAATTGCAGCTTTAAAATGCAGCAAAATTGATATATTGGCTTCCCAGCACACTCAGCCATGTCTGCACTATAGCACACACTGTATTTGTTTTTGAAGAAATGGCTGTCTGTAAGATAAGGTGATGTACACTGTTAATTATAGATGGATACCTGTAGATTAAAGAAGATTATTATTTACATAACCTGGCGGTTTATCAGAATACTGTGCAGTACAAGAGCTAATAAAAATGCTTTAATAACTTTGAACCTAAGAAGTAATTTACATTTTATTAGGTGGAAGAGATTTGAAATTGTTTGTTGCAGAAGATAAAAGAGAGAGGCTGGAGCATGAATCAGAAATGAGATTCATGATTTTGCTTTTGACCCACAAGAAAGCCAGCCAGTACTGCATTATAACTTTATGTTATTTGCTCTCATGTTGTCTGAAAATTAACTCTTTGATTCTGATCATGCTGAAATATATGTGGTGAACCAAGAAGAACTGGGTTTTTCACTTTAGCTGTTTCCTGCCACATTTTTCTAATGAGATGTACATTATTTACCAGCAGTTCCCCTGGGTTTCTGTTGCTGGATTGCAAACGACTCATGTCTGAATCCCAGACAGCTCTAGCCTCTTCAGGTTTCCAGACTGTAAATCAACTATGTAGCTTATTTTCACCATTGTTTTATATAAATTGCCATGCACTCTACTCCTAAGTTTCTAGAAATAAAAAGGCATTTTTTAAAAGATTCCCTAAAAGCAAATCATGAAGTGTGGCCTCTCCTTCAGAGAGTCAGTATCAGAATAGAAGACACATGAAAATGGTACTATTCTGCAAAACCCAGGATTACAGGGTAAGGCAGAGAGAATTGTGCTTATATACATACATACTTATAGCACCCATTCGCAGGGGAGCAGCAGGATTTTTCATTTTTAATGTCTTTCGAATTTGATTTGATTTACAAAAAGAGGCAACTGAATATTCAAATTGGACCATTATACAGGCATATTTCTATGAAGAGAGAGAGAGAGAGAGAGAGAGAGAGAGCATGCCCACTAACTTCCCTTTGCTTCCCTTTGCTTTCAAAAATGAAACAAGTCAGTCAATTGTATTTATTGAGCACTTACTGTGTGCAGAGGACTGTAGTTGGAGGAGTACAATACACATCACAGAAACATTCCCTGACCCCAGTGAGCTTACAGTCTAGAGGGGGAGACAAACATTAGTGTAAATAAATGAATTACCGATATGTACATAAGTGCTGTGAAGCTGGGAGGGGTAATGAATAAAGAGAGCAAGTCAGGGCAATGCAGGAGTTGCAGAAGAAGAAAGGCGGGCTTAGTCATGTAAGGCCTCTCAGAAGAGATGTGCCTTCAATAAGGCTTCAAAGGAGCGGAGAGTAATTGTCTGTCTGATATGAGGAGGGAAGGCACTCCAGGACAGAGGCAGACTTGGGCAAGAGGTCAGAAGTGAGATAGATGAGATCAAGGTACAGTGAGAAGGTTAGCATTAGAGGAGCAAAGTGTTAGAGCTTGGTTGTAGTAGGAGAGGTGTGAGGAGACGTGATAATTGAGTGCTCTAAAGCCAATGGTGAGGAGTTTCTGTTTGATGAAGAGGTAGATGGCCCTGGAGGTTCCTGAGGAGTGGGGAAACATGTCCTGAACATTTTCGTAGAAAAATGATCTGGGCAGCAGAGTGAAGTACGGACTGGAGTGGGGAGAGGCAGGAGGCTGCGAGGTCAACAAGGAGGCTAACAGTAATCAAGGTGGAATAGGATAAGCAATTGGATTAACATGGTAGCAGTTTGGATGGAGAGGAAAGGGTGGATTTCAGCAGTGTTGGGAAGGTAGAACTGACAAGATTTAGTAATGTCTTGAATATGAGGGTTGAATGAGAGAAGCAGCGTGGCTCAGTGGAAAGAGCATTGGGAGTCAGAGGTCATGGGTTCTAATCCCTGCTCCACCACTTATCGGCTGTGTGACTTTGGGCAAGTCATTTCCCTTCTCTGTGACTCAGTTACTTCATCTGTAAAATGGGGATTAAGACTGTGAGCCCCATGTGGTACAATCTGATCACCTTGTATACCCCCCAGCACTTAGAACAGTGCTTGCACATAGTAAGTGCTTAACAAATACTATCATTATTATTATTAGAGACCATGGTTATAGGCTAGGGACACACTACTGTTGATGAGATCTGTATCCATGTGCACAGATTGGGCTGAAAAAAATTGAGGCTTGACCAATACCCCATTTCATAGTTTGTGTGCATGAAAGTGATTTTTTCCTGCTCTGACATGTCTTCCACTTGTAGGGTTGTTTGTTCTTTTCAAGTCTGGCTCTTGAAACCTGACAGACTGTCTTCTCTTGTTGTTTCCCTGTAGTGTGCAGCTATGCAGTATTTGAGATTGTGCTTCACAACGGTCTTAAAATGTTTGTTCTGTCCTCCATGCAGCAATATATCATTTTACAGTCTACAATAGGGCAGTTCCTTGGGTATTGTCCATTCTTCCCAAACATCCACCTTGTAAGGCCATGTAGCTATGAGCACTGCCAGTGAGCTGCCTTTATTCCAGAATCACTGTTGGTCCTCCTGTCCTGCCTCTAGACTGAAAGTTCTCCTCTAAACTAAAACCTCCCTGTGGCAGGGAACATGTCTACCAAATCTGTTGAATTGTATGTCCCTGAGCACTTAGTACAGTGCTCTGCACATAGTAAGTGCCCAAATCCTTCCATTGATTTGAATGATTTGACTCTGATCATGACCTAGGGGAGACACTGATGAAACTGCTCAAGAGACAAATGTGTCTGCTGTGGCAGATACAAGTCTTGATTATTCAATCGCATTTATTGAGTGCTTAGTGTGTGCAGAACACTGTATCAAGTGCTTGGAAGAGTACAATATAACAATATAACAGAGTTGGTAGACATGTTCCCTGCCCATAATGAGTCTAGAGGAGGAACTTGTAGACGTACAGAAGGTTGTAGACTATTTCCAACTTAAAGTCCTCCAGTTTGGTAAAGATTCAGCTATAGAGGAAGTATCCTGTCCAGTGACACAAGCAAGTAGGCAAAGAAAGCAAATCCAGAAGACCAGCAGTTCTTTTTGCTGATTGACAGCTTGGTGATATGCCGGCATATCAAATTCTAGAAAACTATGGACAGGAAATAGTTCTAAGTCCTTCTGAAAGCTTCCCAAGATGTCAGCATTTTACTGCTCACACCAAAGGATCATTCACAGTAAATATTTCTTCAGGCAAGTAACTCTGTACAACTATCCCATTATTTCTTGGTAGCTCTTTTGTCCCCAGCAGTTAAACCACTTTTGAGTCCTCTAGAGAGAAAGAAGTTACTAATCAATAATTAGTAATTAGTCAGGGAAGCAGCATGGCCTAATCGATAGAGCACAGACTTGAAAATCAGAAGAACCTGGGTTCCAATCCCAGTTCTGCCACTTGTCTGCTGTGTGACCTTGGGCAAGTCACTTCACTTCTCTGTGCGTCAGTTACCTCATCTGTCAAATGGTGATTAAGATTGTGAGCCCCATGTGGGGCATGGACTACTTCCTGATTATCTTGTAGTTATCCCAGGGTTTAGTACAGTGCCTGGTACATAGTAAGCACTTAAATACCATTAACAACAACAACAAACAACAATAATTATCTGACCTCATAGGAAATTCAAATTTCTAAACCAATGTGCAACAGCAGAGTTAAAGCCAAATTCTGAAAACAACATATTATTTTCTTGACCCCTCTGCAGAACTGTCCTGGATTTAAGCTTCCAGAGGACAGATCAGCGAAGAGTAGATTGGACAGGTGGATGAATGGGATAGGGGAGGAATATTGTTTTGGTGCAATTCTAGAAAATTACGGGGCTGAAAAACCATCACTTTATGCATCATTTTGGGAGTCATTCAGAGTCCCTCTCAGGCCTGAAAGGCTGTCTCTTACCATCGAACCAATTTTGTTAATTATTTAGATTTTTTTCTTTCCTGATGTAACTAGGCATCCTTGGGCTCAAGGGGTCAAGAGACCAGCTCCATGTTTTTCTGTGGGGCAAGCAGTCCCTCAGCACTCTCAGGTTAACTTCACTCTCTTAATCTGTCAAAGTACCCAGTTGTAAGGGCTTCAGGATCAAACGGGCCATGATGATGACATGAACAACCAAATCTTGAGTCTGAATGAGAGGAAGGAAGTCATCAAGCCAGATAATTGGTGTAGGCCAGAAGGTTCAAAAATTAAGAACCACAGCTCATCTGCTACCTTTCAGTGAAAAGCTGAACCCCCCTTTCCTGGACTTCAATAGAGAAGCAGTGTAGCCTAATGGATAGAGCACAGCCCTGGGAGTCAGAAGAACCTGAGTTCTAATCCTGGCTCTGCCACATGTCTGCTGTGTGACCTTGGGCAAATCACCTAACTTCTCTGGGACTCATTTACCTCATCTGCAAAATGGGGATTAAAAGTGTGAGCCTCATGGGGGACATGGACTGTGTTTAGTCTAACCTGATTAACTTGTACGTACCTCAATGCTTAGAACAGTGCTTGGCACATAGTAAGTACTTAACAAGTAGGATAATTCTTATTCGATAACACAGACACTACAGGAATAAGGACACCAGATAATCCGAACATGAGACTAGTGTGAACCAAGACGGCCCCCATGTTTTCCAGGAATTGGGTCAAACAAGCCTAGAGATGAACCCAATTGGGGCCATGCCAGAGTCAGGCTCCTTTTCACTGCCTACCTAAGAGCTAGCAAAGAGAAAGTGAAGAAGCAGCCCCATTACTCAATCATCCATATTTACTGGGCACTTACTGTGTGCAGAACAATGTTCAAAGCACTCAGAAGAATACAATATGACAAAACAAAGTACTAGTAGGGATGGTATTAACTGGGCACCCACTTGATACAATACACTATACTGAGCTCTTGGGGAAAGCATAAGACATGATCCACAAGGAATTCATACTATCCCAGATTCAACTTGAGAAAAAGTGATAGGAACCAGAAAGTATGAAATGAGTGATGTGTTAGACTGAAGGGGAAATGAATGTGCATTAATCATGAGAAAACATGCAAGAATATGAAATAATGGGATTTTGGAAAGGTAAAATACAATTACCACCTGAGGTGTTTAGTACAGTGCTCTGCACAGGGCATAGTGACTAGAGCCTGGACCTGGAAGTAAGAAAGTCGTGGGTTCTAATTTGAACTCTGCTACTTGTCTACTGGGTGACCTTGGGCAAGTCACGTCACTTCTCTGTGCCTCAGTTACCTCATCTGTAAAATGAGGATTGAGACTGTGAGCCCCATGTGGGACAGGGACTGTGCCCAACCCTATTTGCTTCTATAAACCCCAGCGCTTATTATAGTGCCTGACACACAGTAAGTGCTTAGCAAATGCCACAGTTATTATTAGCAGTAGTAGTAGTAAAAGCTCAATAAATATGATTGATCTGAATAACTCCCTGAGAATAATGGTTATTAGTAAAATCTTCACCTCTACATCCATCTGTTTGAGTGGCTTAGGATCCATTCCCATTTGGAGAATAGGGAACTGGACAAAATGATTCTTGAGGCCCCTTCCAGTCCTGTAATTCCCTAGATGCCTTTGCATTATAAAGTAGCCCCAGAAACTTTGGGTTTCTGGAGAGATCCATGTGCAAGAACCTGTAGTTGGACTCTGGAACTTGTTCTGGAGCCCTGGCAGTCTGGAGCCCTGGCACCTTTGGGGTAGGACCCTGGCCAAAATAGGGAGGACAGGCCAGGGAGTGTGGCCTCTTCCATGTTGAGTGTCAAAGATGCCAGCAGCCAACAGCAAGGAACTAATCAGGAATCACAGCAGCTACAAATTGCTGATCTTTCGCACCTCCTCAGTGCCCCCCTCCTTACCCACCTCCAGCATTTTTCTTGAAAGAAGATTGACCTAACAATGAGAGAGTTTCCATTTTACTGGTTTCTCACACCCTGGCATCATTCCAAGCTCAGATTAAATCATCAATCAATTGTATTTAGTGAGCACTTACTGTGTGCAGAGTACCATACTAAGCACTTGGGAGAGTACAATTCAACAGAGTTGGTTGACACATTCCCTGCCCACAGTGAGCTCGTAGGATTGGGTTTGAAAATTGGTATCCAGGTGGAAACCATTTTTTCCCTGACCCATCACCCAAAGAATCTGGGTCAGCACAGGAAGCTTCCCTAAATTCTTCTAGGAAATGCTATTCTGAAGCCTCCAAAGGGTTCTGGGGTGGCAACTAGACATTCCACATTCTGATCTGTCACCTCAGCCAACTAATGGCTAGTGGGACCCTTTAAGACTCGCTTTGGCTAATAGGGGTGGCAGCAGGAGAGGAAGTAGCAGCTTCAGCTGAATCAGAAAGCCTTGCCCCTGCCATAGTGAAGAGCCAGCATGGCACAAGAAAAACACCCAAAAACCTAGCTGTTCCTTCCCCGCCTCCATGTTTCTTGTTGGTGAGCTTGACATCTGGATCATTTCCATTTACAACCTCCAGGAAGTAGCTCATGATCACAACTAGAATGACTCTTCTGAAACCGAGGTCAGCAAGGAATTATAGTCCACAATAACAGTTGCCATTGCCTGAGATGCAGTGGAAGAAACTGAAAAAAAAAGGCAGTAGAGAGCAAAGCCATGTGATCACATTCCAGCAAACAGGAGCTGGAATGGATAATAAACTGTCACCAGAGCGGAGAATCACTATAGGGGAAGGGCAAGTGGCATCACTTAGTAGATGTGAACAAAAACATCCATGAATACTTGAAGTGGTTGCATGGTACAGTGAATTTGCATACTGTTTGTTTTGTTTTGTTTGGGAGGAGTGTGTGTGTATGTGTGAGTGTGTCTGTGAGTGTGTGTGTGTGAGTGAGAGAGAGAGAGATCCCTTTTTTCATCTCTCGCTCTTTCTTCTCTACTTGGCTGTCATATACCCAGTCGGTCAGTCAGTCACATTTATTGACTGTCGCCCTGTCTTACTGTGTGCCGAGTACTGTACTAAGCACATGGGAGAGTACATTGCAACAATGTAACAGACACATTCCCTGCCCACAATGAGTTTACAGTCTACAGTCTAGTCTATGCACAGAGGCAGAGGCCAAGCTGCTGTTCCAATCCACCTTCACATGGAAGTTGTCTCACTACCAAACAAACTCAGGAAGCATGCAGCAGATCTACTGTCACTCTGAGGATGCTGGAAACACAGTCTTTGAGTGAACCTATGAGGTAAAAAAAAAAACAAAACAGGAGCAGTATAACCTGTACCAAAATAGTTGGGTTGGGAATCAAGGTTTAAGATTTTTCAAAAAAAAAAATCATTCTATGCTTTTTTTTAACCCCAGTGTTGAAGAAATAGAGGAAAAGATTTTTTTCTTTGTTATTTCTTACTGAAGATACAGAGAGCAATTGAGAAATAAAGTAGAGATGTGGCTTTATTTTTTTCATCTTGTATGGCTTGGACATAATATGCCTGCTCTCTAGCTTTGCTTCTTATCGATCTATCCTTTGTGGCACAGCCTGACATTTCTTATGAATGTCCTGGGCTGAATTTGGTCAATTTCCTAACCTATAATTAGGTATTCTTCTACAGCTCACACCTTTAATTCCAAAGCCTCCTAGCTACCCAACTAATGTACAAACTCTCACCCTTGGAAATATGCCTTCAAGAAATCTACTCTGAGAAAACCTATGAACAGCCATTTCCACTGAACAGTGCCTCTACCAGTAAATTATTGGGTTAAAGTAAGCCATTACCTTTCTAAACATCATCATTACCTAGCTTCCTGTGCCTTCAATGTACTGTAAGTACTCAGAGAATAGAAAATAGAAAGAAAAATAATTATATATATACCTAAAAGTCAGCTTCCTGCTGTTACCTTTGGTAAAATTCTGGGAGTTTGGACCCGTTTCACATTTGTGTAAGACTCATTTCTCGTCTTGCACTTGTCCTTAGTCTCCTATGTGATGACCTTATCTTTCATGGAGAATTACTTTGAAATTTCTTAAGGGATTACCTATTCTGGTGGAAACCTATAGTATAACTGTTTTTCAGCAATAAACCTTGAGCACACAAATGGAGAATCTTTCCTTTCTATTGCTTGTTACACTGTGACTTTCTGCTGTGCCCTTATCTCTGTTCTTTCCTGCCTTTTCTCATATTTTGTTCTGCCTTCGAGACATCTCTTCTTGAATGTCCCGTCAACACCTGAAATACTAATATGTCCAAAACTGAACCCCTTATATTCCCACCCAAACTTTGTCATTCCCCACTTTCCCATCACCGTAGACAGCGCTAACATCCGCCCTGTCTCACAAGCCCATGACCTTGGTGTTATCCTTGACTCATCCCTCTCATTCAACCCACATACTCAATCTTTCACCAGGTCCTATCAGTTCAACCATCATATCATCTCTAAAATCCACCCTTTCCTCTCCATCCAAATAGCTACCCCGTTAATACAAGCAGTTATCCTATCTCTCCTTGATTACTGCATCAGCCCCCTTGCTGACCTCCCTGACTCCTGCCTCTCACCACTCCAGTCTACACTTTGCTGCCTGGATCATTTTTTCTACAAAACCATTCAGCCCATATGTCCCCACTCCTCAAGAACTTCCAGTGTTTTCCATCTACCTCCACATCAAACGGAAACTCCTTACCATTGGCTTTAAATCACTCTATCACCTTCCTCACTTCTTCCTTACCTCTCTGACTTCCTACAATGACCTAGTCTGCACACTTCACTCCTCTAATGAGAAGCATAGTGACTTAGTGGAAAGAGCATGGGCTTGGGAGCCAGAGGTTATGGGTGCTAATCCTGGCTCTGCCATTTAGCTGTGTGACTTTGGGCAAGTCACTTCTCTGTACTTCAGTTACCTCATCTGTTAAATGGGGATTAAGTCTGTGAGCCTCATGTGAGACAACCAGATTACCTTGTATCTACCCCAGCACTTAGAACAGTGCTTGGCACATAGTAAGCACTTAACGAACACCATTATTATGATTATGATTATTATTATTATTATTGTTGTTATTAATGCCAACCTATTCACTGTACTTCAATCTCACCTATCTTGCCACCAGCCCCTTGTCCACATCCAGCCTCTGTCCTGGAATGCCCTCCCTCCCCCCACCTCCCACCTTCGGAGACTTATTGAAGGCACATCTGCTCCAGGAGGCCTTCCCCAACTACGTCCTCATTTCCTCTTATCCCACTCCCTTCTCTTTCACCTTGCACTTGGATTTGCACCCTTTAGCCACTCCTCCCTCAGCCCCAGAGCACTTATGTACATTCCATAGTTTATTTCTTAATATTAATGTTGGTGTCCCCACCTAGACTGTCTACCAACTCTGTTATATTTTACTCTCCTGAGTGCTTAGTTCAGTGTTTTCCCACAGTAAGTGCTCAGTAAACATGAATGATTGATTGATTAGCAATTTCTCCATGGTCTACTTCAGGGGTTTCAAGATAAAGCTTTTCAGATGCAAATTTTGATTGCTTAGGAAATCCCGGAATTAATCAAGGTGAGGTCCCCTAGGATCTTAAATTGGTCAGTTTGGGATCCAGTTCTATGGATATGCCAGTTTAAGGACCCAATGCCAGGGTTGTAGGCAGGGTGATCCATGGCAATTTGACCCTTGGCGCTAGGCCCTGATTGTGTCCCTCCCTCATCCCCATGCCAGGATTTTCCAAACTACTCAACACTTGGCTAGCAGTCTCATCCCTCCTGAGACTAGAGATGGTGACAAAGATGAGCTCCAGTAATCTCAGCCTCTTCACACAGCCTGCCCTTTGTACTCAGCCCACTTCCAAAGGTCAGGGGACACTGCCTCACTTGCCTTATCATAAACCCAACAGGGAGGAGGGCCAAGGGGAAGCAGAGTAGATCAGCACTGTCCTCTCTCTGTGGCTCCTGGAAAACACTCCTCGATTCCTAAGGAAGAATGTGAATTTGGGAGCCATTCTCTAATCAAAGACTAATCCACAGGAGAGATATTTTTCATCGCAAACCCCATTTGAAAGTCACCATCAATGATCATCATTGTCATCATTAAGAGGAACTGACCGAAGGCCTGTCTAGCTAAGGGACTGGCCAGGGAGCTATACTAACCAGCTAGACCAGAAATTAAGCCCTGATCAGCACTGTACCCAACAGGATTGACAAAATGTCTAGTCTGCACAGAGCACACTCATAGATGCTGGGGGGCCATACAGAAATTTAAAACAGCATCCCTG
The DNA here is from genome assembly GCF_015852505.1 of Tachyglossus aculeatus. Classification (NCBI taxonomy): domain Eukaryota; kingdom Metazoa; phylum Chordata; class Mammalia; order Monotremata; family Tachyglossidae; genus Tachyglossus; species Tachyglossus aculeatus. The sequence continues at coordinate 98,855,803 of NC_052069.1, forward strand.
CCCTCAGGGGATTTCTACTCCAATGGAAGCAGTGTGACTTAGTGGAAAGAGCCCAGGCTTGGGAGTCAGAGGTCGTGGGTTCTAATCCAGGCTCTGTCACTTGTCAGCTGTGTGACCTTGGGCAAGCCACTTCACTTCTCTGTGCTTCAGTTATCTCATCTGGAAAATGGGGATTGAGACTGTGAGCCTTACATGGGACAATCTGATTACCTTGTATCTCCCCCAGTGCTTCGAACAGTGCTTGGCACATAGTAAGCACCTAACAAATACCATAATTATTATTATTATTATTAAAAGACAGTAGTTATAAACAAATGAATATACATTAGCTAAACTAATGAGTCATGAAAAAGTCATGAAATGCGTTGATGTAACAACTGCCACAAAAATACAAATACAAAAATTAGAAATACAAATCTATGGTCTTTCCAGTGACAATGCATGGATCCAAAACTTGGACAGTGAACAACCAGAATAGAAAGAATATAGATTCTTTTGAAATGTGGTGTTGGAGAAGGCTTTTGCAAATACCGTGGATTGGCCAAAAAACAAACAAATGGATTTTGGAGCAAATTAAACCAAAGTGGTCTTCGGAAGGCCAAATGACTAGACTTAGATTAGTGTATTTTGGACACATAATCAGAAGGATTAGTGGAGAAGACACTAATACTAGGAAAAGTCCAGGGAAAACATGTTAGAGGCAGACCGGCAGCTAGATGGATAGAGACCATAACAATGATAAGGGAAGAACCATTAAAAAAGTTGTGGATTATGGTAGAGGACAGGACGTTCTGGAGAAAGTATATTCATGAATCAGAAACAACTCTATGGCATATAATAATAATAATAATAAACAACTAATTAGTGTAAATATAAATCAAAACCAAGAGCATGGGAATAAATCAACAAATAAATTGATGACTTCATGAAAGTGTTGAGCCAAATGAGGGGAGGGTAGAACAGAGAAGATGTAAGCTCATTGTGGGAAAGTGACATGTCTACCAGCTCTGTTATATTGTATTCTCCCAAGTGCTTAGTTCAGTGTTTTATGCACAGTAAGCACTCAATAAATACGATTGATTGATGGAGAGATTAATCAACCAGAAAATATATCCAGGAGGAAATGGCCTTTTAGTTAAGGTATGAAGTAGGAATGGGATATAGTTTGATGAAGCTGAGGTCCGGAGGACATTTCAGGCATTGGGTTCAAAGTAGGGGCAGAAATCTCCTAAAATGATGTCCAGCTCTCAAAAGCTCCTGTTCTTTTCCCATGTTTCCTTCAATATTTGGTGTTACAATGATTTGAAATACAATTAATCAACAGCATTTGTTGAGCATTTTCTGAATGCAGGGTGCTATAGTAAGCACCTGAGAGAGTATAATAGAAATCAAGATGCCTGCCATCAAGATGTAAGCAACCTAGCTGGGGAGGCGAACATACAATAATTAAAAGCAGGAGGAAGAAGCAGTCAAATAGTTAACTATGTAAAATATATACAAAGCATATCACAAATTAATGTATGAAAAATTGCTGAGATAGTAATAGGGAGGAAATGACGGGGAGAAGAAAATTTAATCTAGGAATGCCTCCTGGAGGAGGTGGAATTTCAGAAGGGTTTGGAAGATGAAGTTGCTGTGGTCCGGTGACTTTGAAGGAGGAGGGAGTCACGGGCAAGAGGAAGGACATGAGCATGGAATCGGAGGTGGGAGAGAAAAGATGAGATCCAGTGAGTAAGTTAGTTTGGGAGAATGAAGAGAGTTGGGGTGCAGTGGGAGAACAAAATGGTCAGGTAAGAGGGAGAGCAGTGGAGCAACGGTTGGGAGTTTCTATTACAGAGTGATGCGACCATTGATTTCAGCAAGCTAAACTGCCTGCCAACTGCAGCTCTTTCTTAACTTCCACCTCTAGACTGCATCACTTAAGCTGTGCTTCGCCGGTTGTGGCTACATAACATTTTTCATGTCCACCTGGGTTTCAGTTATCGGGCTCCTGTACTGCTGGACCAGCCATGTGCTCAGAATAACAATAATAATAATAATTATGGTATTTGTTAAGTGCTTACTGTGTGCCAGGCACTTTTCTAAGTGCTGGTGTAGATACAAGATAACAGGGTTGGGCACAGTCCCTGTCCCACATAGGGCTCCATCCAACTACAACGAGCCGGTGGGTTCTATGGGGGAAATGGTTCAGGAATTGAGATGTGAGCTTTGGGGGAAGAATGACTCTAAACATAAAGAAGATGTAGGAGTACCTCTTCTTTGCAGAACTTAAAAGTTTGGTGGCCTGGAACTCCCTCAATCAATAAATCAGTGATATTTATTGAGCCCCGACTGTGTGCAGGGACCTGTACTAAGCACTTGGGAGAGTACAATACAACAGAGTTGGTAGACACATTCCAGCTCACAATAAGCTTACAGTCTAGACGGGGAGACAGACATCCCTCCCCCTTTACGTCCAACAGACCACCATCCTCCCCATTTTCAAAGTTCTACTAAAATCATATCTCCTCCAAGAAGCCTTCCCTGACTTCCCCTCATTTCTCCCACTCTATTCACCCCCTCTTCTGAATCACTTTTGCAGTCCCAAAGAACTTTGATACCTCTCCCCAGCCTGATGGCATTTATGCATATCTTTATACTCTGCCATTTCCAGTATCTGTAATTTATTTTAATATCTCTCTCCTCTAATTGGTAGGCTCCTTGTGGGCAGAGAAGGTTTCTACCATCTCTGTCATACTCAAATTTCCCAATCAATTAACACAGTGCTTTACACACAATAAGCACTCAATAAATCCCATTGATTGATTGCTGCACTGTCAGCCGGAGATACCGTCATGAGTTCTTGATTGCGGCAAACAAAATTTCACAAAATCTCCAGACACCACCATGGTGATAGACTGCAATGTCAAGAATATCGATCTGATCCATTACCCATTTCACTCCTGGATACTCTGCTAAAAAGACCCCCATTTCGGGTTACCCACCATTTTCTGCATTCAACCTTGTTAACTACAATGGAGTTGAAACTCGGGACCCAAACCACTTCCTGTCTCTGGTTAACTTGTTTGTGCATCTTTACCCTATGTTCAAAATTGCCTAGAAAATATCAACGGTGAAAACCCAGATGATGATGATGCTCAATAAACAAAAATGTGCAACTGGACAGTATATGATGTAAAAAGGAAATCCATTTTCCCTGCTTATTGCAATAGATGCTTCAAGTGTCTCAAGGGTTTTCTTAGTCAAGCTCTGATACTGCTTAATTTTGCTTTTAAAATTGTTCTCAAAGACATTTTGGCTTTATAAAAATTAGGAAGGAATGAAATATTTAGTTATTTGAGTATTTCCTTCTGCCATTGCAGGTATAATTATAATAATAATTTATGTTTTCAAACCTAGAGAGAACTACAGCTGAAAGCAAATGCTGAACGTTTTAATGGCTGTGCAAGAAAATATGCAGAAAACACCATTAACCAGTGTTTTCAACTTGCTTTTTTCTCTCTGCTTTCCCCTTTAGGGATTGTTTCTATCAGCTATATACCTAAATTTTTTGCTACTTGCTACATTTTGGAACCCAAAGAACACATTAACAGAAAAATTACAGAAATGGTAGTTCTGAACTCTATGAGTACTTTTTTGCAACTGTCATATAATATCCAGAATTTGTTTTTTAAAAATAGTGTTTTTTCCTTTTTAGATATTATAAATTCCCAAAGGCTTTAATTTTACATTTTATTTCCCTTAAAATTATTTATAGTACATATTGATTTGCCATTAAATTTCAGAATTGTGGTCACATGATTAATAGAAAACAATTCATTCATTCATTCAATCGTATTTATTGAGCGCTTACTGTGTGCAGAGCACTGTACTAAACGCTTGGGAAATACAAGTTGGCAACATATAGAGACGGTCCCTACCCAACAGTGGGCTCACAGTCTAAAAGGGGAAGACAGATAACAAAACAAAACATATTAACAAAATAAAATAAATAGAATAAATATGTACAAATAAAATAAATAAATAGAGTAATGAATACATACAAACATATATAAATATATACTGGTGCTGTGTGGAGCGGAAGGTCATTCAAAAACAAACATTCTTTTGCCATATGATTTAATTATGGTAGTAGGTACTTTCCCTTTATAACGGTGATCTTTATTTTTCTACCTTATGGCACACTTAGTAATTTAAGTGGTATTGCTTCTCAATATTTCCCTCATTATGATTTGGCAAAATGCAAATTATCTGAGGAGCAGCATCGACTAGTAGAAACAGCATGGACCTGAGAATGGGAGGACCTGGGTTCTGATCCTGGCTCTGTCCTTGCCTTGTGGGTGACCTTGGGCAAGTCACTTAACTTCTCTGTGCCTCAATTTACTCCTCACTTAAATAGCAATAAGACTGTGAACTCTATGTGGGACAGGGACTGTGTCCAACTCAATTACTTTGTATCGACCTCAGTGCTTAGTACAGTGCCTGGCACATAGTAAGCATTTAACAAATACCATTAAAATAAAGTAGCATTTGTAGCTTAAACGTTGACAAAGACAGACACTAAAATCATTTACAGATAGAAGGAAAACAAAAAAGGGGATATGTACTTAGTGATTGAGTAATTTGGGGATTAAAATAAATACTAAGTGCCCTCTGAGGCAGTTTTATTAAGTGCTTAGTACAGTGCTCTGCACACAGTAAGTGCTCAATAAATACGATTGAATGAATTAAGCCATGACTCACAACTCAGTCAATGAACAGAATAGCAAATTAATCTAAAAGCTACTCCTTTCACAGAAAATATCTGCCCCAGGACTCCCACTAACCACTGTTTCTATCCTGGCTTCCCTTTCTCCCACTTCATTCTCAGTGTGTGAGCCCCTTCTGAGTCACTGTCATTTAATTTCCACCGCTGAATTCTTTCCCAGAACTTCGTACAGTGCTTTCCGCACAGTAAGTGGAAAAATAATAGTATAATAAATAATAGTAATAAATAATATATTTATATTATTAGTATAATAAATACTATTATTACAACCTCCCAGAGGCTTTTGGATAAAGTAATTCTCTCTGAGGCTGAAGGAGCTGAAAGCTGAAACCAAACCTCTCAGAAAACTCTGGTCCAGGGCTCAGAATGGTATATACAGTAATTTGATTCACTAGGTATACAAGGCTGGGTTCATTCTCTCTTTTCAACATTTCAGAAAGTCTTTCTGATGCCATCTCAAAGGGTAAGGGACAGCAGAGCTCTGTCAGGAACCTCTTTTTAGATTATAGGCCTTAAGGAAGGGTGGCCTAGTGGATAAAGTATGAGCCTGGGATTCAGAGGACGAGGGTTCTAATCCCACTCTGCCACTTGTCCACCATGTGTTTTTGGGCAAGTCACTTAACTTTTCTGTGCCTCAGTTACCTCATATGTAAAATGGGGATTGAGACTGTGAGCCCCAGGACTGCAACCATCCTGATTCCCTTCTATCTCCCCAGTGTTTAGTACAGTATCTAGCGTATAGTAGTGCTTAATAAATACCATAAAAAAGGCGAGGAGATCACCTTGTTAGAGCACAGTCAAATGGACTCTTCAGCTGGCAGTGATAGCACATCAGTAAGCCCTTTGCGATTTCTCAATTTGCAGACTAGCTGAAGTCTAGTGAATTATTATTATTATTGTTATGGTATTTGTTATTATGATGTTTCCTATTTGCCAAGCACTGTACCGAGCACTGGGGTAGATACAAGTTAGGATAGACACAGTCCCTAAACCACAAGGAGCTCCCAGTCTAAGTAGGATTTAACCCCCATTTTACCAATGAGGAAACTGAGGCACAGAGAAGTTAAGTGACATGCCCAAGGTCATGCAGCAGGCATGTGGCACAGCTGGGCTTTGAACCCAGGTTCTCTGACTTCCAAGCCGATATTATTTCCACTTGGCCATGCTGCTCTCCTTCTGATGTGACAGCTATTGTGGTGCACTCTGGGATTTAAAGATTATAATATTTGAAGTTATATGGTCCTCTCAAAAGACACCAATCTGGGTGGTTACGTGGTTATTTTTTTATTTGAAGAGGATTCCTGAGAAGGTACTATTGGCAGGGTGGAGTGACCAAGCAGCCCCTTCTCACTGATCTCCCCACAAATGCACCATGGTGTGCAGTTGCCAGTCACTGTGTGGACTGACTCTCCCTCCCTGAGCTGGAGCCTGAAATGAACCCAGGCTCAAGCATGGGATCCAAATAAAGTCATTGAAAATTGTACGTCTTTCTCCAAGAGTCCTCAGTGTACTGTGAATTATATAAGACACTGTAAATCAACCTTTGGGGTAATTTTTGCTTGATAAATTCACCAGCAATTACTGGATATGTCTCTTTAATAAAACATGGAATGTACATATGAAATGTTTAACATGTGATTTGCATTTATTTCAATTAATGCATTTTATTTAATTCTAACATTTCATCATCAAATTACTTTCATTAATTAGTCCCAGTTTATTCCTGGCAAAACTGAAATGTCCCCATGTTATGACAAGGACAGTAATAAGGATGGTAGCTTAGTTATTTTCAGAAGAACAAAATTCATGGAGTAAACACAGGACTGACTGGGAAAGTCTTTGAAAATGGGCAAAGATGATTCCTTTTGGTTTTGTGTTTTTCCCGCACAGTACTAGATGATACTGGTATCAAGAGAATCAAAATATATTTCTTTTGTCACAAACAAAGCAATCAAGAGAGTGCAAATGAAGAACACCCCCCCCCCCCCACCCCCGTCACCCCCAGGCCATCCCATTAGGGCCAAGGAGAAAAATCTGAAGCAATCCACCAAAATGGTTATCAACTTCATAAAGCACTTTGACTCTAAAGCATTTTCTCATCAATCATCACATTTTGGGGTTCATTTTTATTCACTATACCCCTGGGAGTTAGAGAGAAGCAAATATTAACTTTCAGGCCATGTTCTCCCTCTTCTCAAGAACCTCTTTTCCTCTTCTCCTAATCCCTTCTGCATCGTCCTGACTTGCTCCCTTTACTCATCCCCCCTCCTCCAGCCCCATAACAATTATGTACATATATTTAATTTTATTTATTATTATTAATAATAATGGTGTTTGTTAAGTGCTTACTATGTGCAAAGCACTGTTCTAAGCGTTGGGGTAGATACAAGGTGATCACGTTATCCCACGTGGGGCTCACAGTCTTAATCCCCATTTTACAGATGGGTAACTGGGGCCCAGAGAAGTTAAGTGACTTGCCCAAAGTCACGCAGCTGACAAATGGTGCAGCCGGGATTAGAACCCGTGACCTCTGACTCCCAAGCCCAGGCTCTTTCCACTGCTGCTTCTCTATTTATATTAATGTCTGCCTCCCCCTCTAGACTGTAAGCTCACTGTGGGCAGCGAATGTGTCTGTTGATTGTACTCTCCCAAACACTTAATATAGTGCTCAGCACACAGTAAGTGCTCAATAAATATGATTGACTATTGGCTATTAACCCCAATTTATCAAAATGAGAAACGGGCTCAGAGAGGTAAAGTAACTTGTCCAAATAATAATAGTTGTGGAATTTGCTAAGCACTTACTATGTTTCAAACACTGTTCTAAGAGTTGGGGAAGATACAAGTTAGTCAGGTCAGATGCAGTTCCTGTCCCAAACAGGGCTTACAATCTGAATGGTAAGGTGAACAGGCATTGAATCCCCATTTTGCAGATGGGGAAACTGAGGCATAAGAGAAGTTAAGTCACTTGCTGAAGATCAAAGAGCAGACAAATGACAGAGGTGGGAATAAAGCCCAAGTCCTCTAACTCCCAAGTTGATGCTCTTTCCAATAGGCCATCCTGCTTCCCAGTAGGTGAATATTTCATTTTGATTTACCTTTCTGTCCTACAGCTCACAGCACCATAGCTATGACCTTCCTCACCCATAAAATGATGAGGGGAAAATCAGTGCCTAGTCACATTTGCATGCTTGAATATATAATAAGAAAGGGTGACAGAGCCAGGATCACTCTTTGGAAGGAAAGACTCTTGGGAGAGGCCAATAAAGGAATAAGTGCAAAAGAGTCTGGTTAGCAGGCAGGTTTGCTACATCTAAGATTTTCAGAAATGGGGGAGTTGCCTGATGGGGTAAAGAAAGAAGGGGAGGAGAAGAAGGAGAGTCAGGAGGGAGCACTAACAATCATTATTCTCAACAATGAAGGCATTTGAATGTGAGAGACAGATTCCATGACCCGATAGAGCCTATAGGCTGTACATTAATTTCCAAATGTTTCATTGGATGTACGATCAAAGCAAATCTAACAACTTCTTATTTAAGGGGGTGAAAGTGACAAACTCAGAAGCTGCTTCCAGGAAATCAAACCAGTAACTGAAAATATGCTAGAATTTAAAACTAAGCACAGTAAAAATGTTAAAAAATAATTTTGAAGTGACACTGTTTCGGTACCACAGTATTCACTTTCCAAACTAAAACCAAAATGTTTTCTTTTCTCCCTTTTCAAGAAGCAGTGTGGTCTAATGGGTAGAGCATGAGCCTGAGAGTCAAAGAACCTAGGATCTAATCCCGGCTCCCCCACTTGCCTACTCTGTGACCTCGGGCAACTCATGTAATTTTTCTATGCCTCAGGTTCCTCATTTGTAAAAATGCAGATAAGACCCTTCTTCTCCCTCCCCCTTAGACTGAGAGCCCCAAGTAGGATAGGGACTGTGTCCAATTTGCTTAAACTGCAACTACCCCAGCACTTAGTACAGTGCTTAACATATAGCAAGTACCTGACAAAAACCCCAACGATCATTTTTTAAATAAAGTTGTTTAGTTTTGAGTGAAGGATTCTGAAGTTCTGAAGTTTGAAAGGGGAAGGGGGATCGAGTTTCCTTAGTTACATTCTTGTTTTGGATTAATATCCTTCCTTTCTTTCCCACTCATTGCACCCATTTATGAAGCAGAGCTGATATTTGAAGTCAGCTCTCCCCTCTAGCAGGGAAGTTTTCTGAACAAAGTCAAGTTATTCTCTGTTCTCATTCTCTCCACATCCTCCATCTCCCCTGATTTTCCTCTTCTGTATAACTGGAAATAAAAGCCCAGGATTTGGATGGGAGAATTGCAATCCCAATATTCCTAGAGCCTCTCTCCCCTCCTATCATCACACTCCCAGTTGATGTTGCTGATGTCAGTTTATAGGGGTCCGGCCAGGCCAGGTGGAGCATTGACCTTTCACAGCCTGAAGACCTACAGGGAACACTGACTCCCTCATATTACCCTACTTAAGGAGGATTTATGATCTAAATTATCCCTCCTAAATCTACCTTCATGTAAGGTTGAGTTGGATTGGGCTCATCCGTTTTCCACAGTCATTAGAGAAAAGCAAAGATGCATCAGCATAGGCTTGCGAAAGTATTGCAATACAATTTTTAAAATTATCTTTGCTCCAGTGCTTCTGCTGTCCAACAGACAGATCTATTTGCTGACTATTGATTGCAGAGAGACCAAAGAGTCACAGCTAAGCAAGGTTTGGTTTATGGATGGCTGCTTTAGAAGTAGGACTATCTCTTATTGAGGCTAAGTAAAATGGGGAGTTAAAATCATTGTACCTTCTCAATATTAAAAAAAGGCTAAGGATCATGCATATTTCTTCAAATGCAAAGCATATTTCTTCTTTCTGCAATATCTACACTAATTTCTCACAGACACAAACACATGAACACACACACATAGTTCATTAAATAAAAGCAGTGAGGCCTAGAGAAAAAAAAAGTTTGGTATTTTTGTGTGCTCAGCTATTCGGATTAGAGTGTGACTGTCAGTAATAATAATAATAATAATAATATGTTATTTATTAAGTGCTTACTGTGTGCCAGACTCTGTATTAAATGCTGGGGTAGATACAGTGTAATCAGATTGAACGCAGTCCTTGACCTAAATGGGGCTCACAGTCTTAAGCCCCATTTTATAGATGACGTAGCTGAGGCACAGAGAATTAAGTGATTTACCCAGGGTCATACAGAAGACAAGTGGCAGGGTCAGGATTAGAACCCAGGTGCTTCTGACCCAGATCTATCTACTAGACCTTGCTGCTTCTCAGTCCTCAGAAAAGTCTGAGAGAAACTGATTTCTTGGTCTATTTTGGGAGAGCTAACAAAGGAAAGACCTTTTTAACCTTTCTCTCATATGCTCATCCCTGAAACCTGAGAATTATTAGTGCCCTTATGCTAAACCCAGTCAATTTACATAGTAGAAGGCCACCGTACTGTTTCAAAGAGATGAAAGCGAGAAAGTTTCAGCCCCAAATCTGCCTGGAGCATATTTATTGTGGCCTCCCATAATTCCAAGGGAAAGAAAATACCTCAAATAATTCAAACAAATCAGCCCAGGCTATACTGCCAACACCTGAAAAAGAGTACTCTTAGAAATGAATTTGTCATACCCATTAATTCTTACAGTCCTTAAATACATAGTTGCTCAATTGCTTGGAAGCATGAAAAATGTTGGTGAAAACTCAGTGGCAGGCAAAGATATTTGGGAATTGGAAGAAATGCCTAAAAGTTGCAGTGGACCTCTACTAGGAACATTTCACAGTAAAGAGATCTTGAGAGGGACAGAAAATACTTTTTTTTTGCAATGAGGAAGAGTATTTGCCTTGTCCCTTCTGCAAATCCACATTGATCCCAGATTTAACATGAATTCCATCTCCAGAGATTTCCAATCAGAGCGCTGATTTTTTTTTCATTTGGAATTAAGTTCTTAATTGTTCTGAATGATGTTTTTCACAAGACTGTGGAAAAATTGGCAAAAGCTAGAATTAGTACCCACAATAACCAATTTCAGTATGGCGTTAAATAATGAATTAAGAACAAAAACTTGAGATTGATTTACAATGCAAGTCAATTATACACACAGAGTAATGATTCACAGTTTTCTTTGGCGGCTCCACACACAAAACACCCCACGTCGAAATACTATTTTAAATCTTGTGAAAAACATTCTGGTCAAAAGGATTAGTTTTGAAGGACAACAAAGAAAATTCAAAAAGACCACTGGCACAAATGACTGGATGTGGAGTTGCTATGAGACACATGCTAAATATAAATGTCCATTTTAAAAAATGTCTCTAATAGTGAGAGGCTATTCAAGGGAGCCATTTAGTTGAAAATACCACCAGTGTTGTCTCATCTTATACTCCTTGCAATGGGGCTCAGTCTGGAAAGGCTTCTTGGAGGAGATGTACCTTCATAAGGTTTTGAAGCGGGGGAGAGTAATTGTCTGTCGGATTTGAGGAGAGAAGGCGTTCCAGGCCAGAAGCAGGATGTGACCTAGGAGTTGGCAGTGAGGGAGGCGAGATCGAGGCACAGTGAGAAGTTTAGTACTAGAGTACTAAACAGTACGTTAGTACTAATAGTACTAAACAGGTTACAAGTAAAGCAAAGATGAAAAACTAAGAGCAGATGAGACAGAACTGGGAGTCAGGAAGTCTCATGTCCTCCATTCCCCCATCTTACCTCCTTCCCTTCCCCACAGCACCTGTATATATGTATATATGTTTGTACATATTTATTACTCTATTTATTTATTTTACTTGTACATATCTATTCTATTTATTTTATTTTGTTAATATGTTTGGTTTCGTTCTCTGTCTCCCCCTTCTAGACTGTGAGCCCACTGTTGGGTAGGGACCGTCTCTATATGTTGCCAACTTGTACTTCCCAAGCGCTTAGTACAGTGCTCTGCACACAGTAAGCGCTCAATTAATACGATTGATTGATTGATAGAGTAGCGAAGTGTGCCGGCTGGGTTAAAGAAGGAGAGAAGTGAGGTGAGGCAGAAGGGTACAAAGTGATGTATGCTTTAAAGTCCACGGTGAGGTGATTTGCACTTACTATGTGCAAAAGCTCTAAGCATTGCGGTAGATACAAGTTAATCAGGGTGGGTACGGTCCCTGTGCCACATGGAGCTCACAGTCTAAATTGGAGAGAGGTGGATTTAATCCTTTTACAGATGAAGAAACTGAGACACAGAGGAATGACTTACCCAAGATCCCACAGCAAGCAGTTGCCAGAGCTGGGATTAGAGCCCACACCCTCTGACTCTCAAGCCCTTGTTCTTTCTGCTAGGACAAAAGGAAAGCTAATCTGCGTTAAGAACTAAGCCTTCCACCTGGAACACAGCCAATCACAGGCAACAGTTGGGAAAGAAGGCAGAGAGGGCTAGTTAATTGAGGAAATAGTACCATGATAACTTTAAATGAGTTGGGACTAAGCCTCTGAGGGACCACATACAGAGAAGTCAAGTGTCTACCTGGGAATCCCACAGAAAGGCCCCAAACAGCAGGTTTGAGAAGCTGGAGTTCACTGAGAAGGCTGCATTCAGCAGAGTCACCTTCCCCAGAAAATTTTTGTTTTATTTTTACATTTTAATATTATTTATTAAGCACTTACAACATACCAGGCTTTATGCTAGTGCTGAGGGAGATAATAATTGCGGTATTTTTAAGCACTTACTATGTGCCAAGCATGGTTCTAAGCGTTGGGTATGAGCTAATCAGGTTGGACAAAGTCCCTGACCCATAGATGGAGAAGCAGTGTGGACTTGTGGATAGAGCACAAGTCTGGGAGTCAGAAGGATCTGTGTTCTAATCCCAGCTCTGCCACTGGGCTGCTGTGTGACCTTGGGCAAGTCGCTGAACTTCTCTGTTCTTTAGTGACCTCATCTGTAAAATGGGGATTAAGATTGTGAGCCCCATGCAGGACAGGGACTGCATCCAACCTGACAACTTTGTATCTGCCCTAGAGCTTAGTACAGTGCCTAATAATAATAATAATAATAATAATAATGGCATTTATTAAGCACTTACTATGTGCAAAGCACTGTTCTAAGCACTGGGGAGGTTACAGCATGATCAGGTTGTCCCACAGGGGGCTCAGAGTCTTCATCCCCATTTTCCAGATGGGGTAACTGAGGCCCAGAGAAGTTAAGTGACTTGCCCAAAGTCACACAGCTGACAATTGGCAGAGCCGGGATTTGAAACCATGACCTCTGACTCCAAAACCCAGGCTCTTTCCACTGAGCCACGCTGCTTCTCAAAACGCATTTCGCCCGAACAGGGACTTGAACCCTGGACCCTCAGATTAAAAGTCTGATGCTCTACCGACTGAGCTATCTGGGCTAGTACATAGTAAGTGTTTAACAAATACCATGAAGCAAACAATGAGGTAACTGAGTCCCAGAGAAGTGAAGTGACTTGTCCAGTGTCACATAGCAGACAGTTGCAGAGCCAGGATTGGAACCCAGGTGCTTCTGACCCCCAGGCTCGTGCTCTTTCCACTAGGCCACGTTGCTTCTCTACGACCTGTGGACACAGCCAACTAAGGAAGAGCTACTTCCTGGGAAGTGCATGAGTTTTGGCAGAGAGGCAACCCCTGGGTCACTGCATTCACTTGCGAGATGGTTTTGGAATCCAGACTTAATTTATAGCTGTGGCCTAATTAAAAATGCCACAGCTAAATTCATAATCCACTAAAAACAGGTTAAGATCTCTAGCCACATCTGTAGTCTGGGCTAAGTGGGGAGCATATGAAATTCATGAGTATTAGAAGGCATTTCATAGGTGGGCAGAACGGAGAACATGAGAGACTTCTCGGAGCGCAAGTAACCAGCCCTTGGGAAGCAGAACTGGCTGACAAGAATTCCCTTGTCATCAAGACGTACCTTGTCAAAATGAGAGGTGGTGGCAGGAAAACTAAGTCACCAATTATTGGCGCTGTTTCAGTGAGCCTTATAAAATCTACCTATTTATTGAAAGGAAAGTGATAAGTGTTTTAGAAGCCTGGGAATCCCTGAAGGAGCCCAAGCCCTGATAGGAACGCCCCCCCCCCCCCCCCCCCCCCCACCGAAAAAAGTCACAGTAATGCAGCAAGTGTTGAAGGCACCTTTTCTAGCCCCGTCTCCATTCGGATGAGTAGTGCATTCCTGAATAGGGTTGCTCGGACACCCAGGTTGCAATAGAACACCTCTGCTACCTCAACAGCAAATGATCACTACCTCAGCAGCTACTTGCCTAGAGATTCATTCACTCATTCATTCATTCAATTGTATTTATTGAGCGCTTACTGTGTGCAGAGCACTGTACTAAGCACTTGGGAAATACAAGTTGGCAACATATAGAGACGGTCCCTACCCAACAGTGGGCTCACAGTCTAGAAGGGGGAGACAGAGAACAAAACAAAACATATTAACAAAATAAAATAAATAGAATAAACATGTACAAATAAAATAGAGTAATAAATATGTACAAACATATATACATATATACAGGTGCTGTGGGGAGGGGAAGGAGGTAAGGTGGGGGAGATGGGGAGGGGGAGGAGGGGGAGAGGAAGGAGGGGGCTCAGTCTGGGAAGGCCTCCTGGAAGAGGTGAGCTCTCAGTAGGGCCTTGAAGGGAGGAAGAGAGCTAGCTTGGCGGATGTGGGGAGAGAGGGCATTCCAGGCCAGGGGGAGGACGTGGACCAGGGGTCGACGGTGGGACAGGCGAGAATGAGGCACGTTGAGGAGATTAGCAGCAGAGGAGTAGAGGGTGTGGGCTGGGCTGTAGAAGGAGAGAGGGAGGTGAGGTAGGAGGGGGCGAGGTGATGGAGAGCCTTGAAGCCGAGGGTGAGGAGTTTTTGCCTGATAGAGTAGGTTGATTGGTAGCCACTGGAGATTTTTGAGGAGGGGAGTAACATGCCCAGAGCATTTCTGGACAAAGACAATCCGGGCAGCGGTATGAAGTATGGATTGAAGTGGGGAGAGACAGGAGGATGGGAGATCAGAGAGGAGGCTGATACAGTAATCCAGACGGGATAGGATGAGAGCTTGAATGAGCAGGGTAGCAGTTTGGATGGAGAGGAAAGGGCAGATATTGGCAATGTTGTGGAGGTGAGACCAGCAGGATTTGGTGACGGCCTGGATGTGAGGGGTGAACGAGAGAGCGGAGTCGAGGATGACACCAAGGTTGCGGGCTTGTGAGACGGGAAGGATGGCAGTGCCGTCAACAGTGATGGGAAAGTCAGGGAGAGGGCAGGGTTTGGGAGGGAAGACAAGGAGTTCAGTCTTGCACATGTAGGAGTTCAGTCTTGGATGTGGAGATGTGGTTTGGGGTCCAGTAATGGCTGTCCCCCTGGCAATAGGGCTCTAGAGACCACTAAGTGATGATGGCTTGCACTGAATCATCCCCTTTCCATCTCTCACCCAGTTCCTCTGTGACCACAGGTTGTTGCTACAGGTATCATCTGTAGCTGTAGGGCAGTGTACTGCTATTGCCTAGGGCACACAGAGACAGACACTAACAGTAATAACTGTGGTATTTGTTAGTGCTTACTATGTGTCAGTCACTGTACTAAGTGCTGGAGTATGCACAAACTACTCAAATTGGACAAAGTCCCTGGCCCATATGGGGCTCACAGTCTTCATCTCCATTTTTCAGATGTAACTGAGGCCAGAGAAGCCAAGTGGCCTGTCCAAGGTCACACAGCAAAAAAGTAGAGGAGCAGGGATTAGAACCCAGGTCCTCTAACTCCCAAGCCTGTGCTCTCTCCACTTGGCCATGCTGTTTCTCACCATGTGTGTGGCATTTCACCACCCAGAAAAGCTTACTGTCCTCTGCAAACTTGGAGATTGCTTTCACAGACCCTCTTCCAGATCACTTACAGAGATGTTAAACAAAACCCATTTTAGCATTGATGCCTACTATTTACACTTTTTGTTCCTCATAACTTGCTGTTTATCACTAACCTAACCAATCTTTTGGCCAGTTTTCCATTCATGACAGAACAGTCCCTCTAATCCTATGGTCACTCAGCCTTTTCTAATAGCTTTTGTTGTGAAGGCTTATCAAAGGCCTTGGGCAGTCTAAACAGATCGATTCCTCTGGTTCCCCTCTACCCTCCTGCTTACTGACCCCTTCAGAAACCTCCAGCAGGTCAAGGTGGCATAATTTCCTCATACAGCAACCATGTTGTCTTTACCCAGTGAGTGATGTTGTTTCTAAGTGATCACTGATCCTAAACTTGATTATAGATTCTAATTGACCAGGACAGGAGTGAGATTCAGTGATCTGTGATTTACAGGCTGTGGCTCTAGCACCAGCTCGCTCAGTGCCCTAGTCTCATTCATTCATTCATTCAATCATATTTATTGAGCGCTTACAGTGTGCAGAGCACTGTACTAAGCACTTGGGAAGTACAAATTCATTCAATCATATTTATTGAGCACTTACTGTGTGCAGAGCACTGTACTAAGTGCTTGGGAAGTACAAGTCGGCAACACATAGAGATGGTCCCTACCCAACAGCAGGCTCACAGTCTAAAAGACAAATCTATTCCACACTGACCCCTCTCTCACATCCTCCTTCTGGGATAGAACTCCCTCCCCCTCCATATATGACAGGCCACTACTCACCCGACTTTCAAAGAACCTGTCGGTTTTACCTGCACTACATCGCCAAAATCTGCCCCTTCCTCTCCACCCAAACTGCTACCACATTAATGCAAGAACTTAACCTATCCCACTTTGATTATTGTATGAGCTTCCTTGCTGACCTCCTTGCCTCCTGTTTCTCCCCACTCCAGTCCGTAGTCCATTCTGCTGCCCAAATTATTTTCCTTCAAACACATTCAGACCATGTTTCTCCCCACCTCAAGAAACTCAAGTGGTTGCCCATCCACTTCCATATCAAACAAAAACTCCTCACCATTGGCTTTCAATCACTTGAACATCTCTCCCCCTCCTACCTCACCTTGCTACTCTCCTGCTACAACCCATCCCTCACACTTCATTCCTCTAATGCTAACCTTCTCACTGTACCTTAATCTCATCTATCTCGCTACCAAATTCTCACCCACATCCTACCTCTGGCCTGGAATGCCCTCCCTCAGATCAGACAGATAACTGCTCTCCTCCACTTCAAGGCCTTATTGAAGGCACATCTCCTCCAAGAAGACTTCTCTGACTGAACCTCCCTCTCCTCTTCTCCCAATCCCTTCTGCGCCACTCATACTTGCTCTGTCATTCACCCTCCCTCTCTCCCCCTCAGCACATATGTATATATCTGTAATTTATTTATGTATTTATGGGAGCAAAGGTTACTGAAGGTTGAGAGAGTGGTGCTCTGGCATATATGGAGGGGGAGGGAGTTCCTGGCTAGGGGGAGGATGTGGGAAAGGGGTTGGCAGTGGTATAGACAAGATCGGGACACAGTGAGTAAGATGACTCTAGAGGAGCAAAGTGTATGGGCTGGGCTGTATGAAGAGATTAGTGAGGTGAGGTAGGACAGAACAAGCTGATTGAGAGCTTTAATGCCAATGGTAAGGAGATTCTGTCTGACGGGGAGGTGGACAAACGACCATTGGAGGTACTTGAGAAGTGGGGAGATGTGAACTGAATGTTGTTAGTGATAAAGTTGTTGATAGAATCCAGGTCCTTCTGAGTCCTAGGCCCATGCCCTATCCACTAAGCCATGCTAATAGTAATAATAATAATGATAATAATGTTGGTATTTGTTAAGTGCTTACTATGTGCCAAGAATGTTCTCAGCACTGGGGTAGATACAAAGTAATCATGTTGTCCTATGTGGGGCTCACAGTCTTAATCCCCATTTTACAGATGAGGTAACTGAGGCACAGAGAAGTTAAGTGGCTTGCCCAAGGTCACACAGCAGGCAAGTGATAGAGCCAGGATTAGACTCCCAAGCCCATGCTCTTTCCACTAAGCCACATTGACACTAAGTTTCTAGCTGTCTGGATATAGGGTATATTGGCTAATGGTATTTTAAAACAAAATAGCCAAAGTCAGCCCCAAAATATATTTTATTTTTAAACTAATTATTCATTAAACAACAGGAAAAAGAAAAAGAAAGGCTGAAACGGTATTCATTGTAAACTACTAACAGTCACCACTGGATTAGACTTATTTTATTCCCAGATGAGGTTGCTGAGGATAAGTTGCTGCACAGAGAGATGTATGAAATAGATTTCATACTGAAAATTGACAGCTCTGAGTGGTTGGGTTCAAAATGGATTTGACAAGCTTCCTGTTTGAAATCAGGAAAAGAGAACTCATACTTAGGAACAGCAGCATGGCTTAGTAGATAGAGCATGGTCCTGGGAGTCAGAAGGACCTGGGTTCTAATTCCGGCTCTGCCACATGTCTGCTGTGTGACCTTAGGAAAGTCACAACTCCTCTGGAGCTCAGTTATTCATTCATTCATTCATTCAATTGTATTTATTGAACGCTTACTGTGTGCAGAGCACTGTACTAAGCACTTAGGAAGTATAAGTCGGCAACATATAGAAACAGTCCCTACCCAACAATGGGCTTGCAGTCTAGAAGGGGGAGACATGGAACAAACCAAAACATGTAGACAGGTGTCAAAATCGTCAAAACAAATAGAATGAAAGCTATACACACATATTATCTCACCTGTAAAATGGAGATTAAAAGTGTGAGTCAAATGTGGGACAGGGACCATGTCCAACCTGATTAACTGGTATCTACCCCAGCGCTTAGAACAGTGGTTGGTACATAGTAAGCACTTAACAAGTACCATTATTATTGTATATTGATTTGGGGCACCATAAAAGTGAGGGAGCTTAAAAGAAAAATGTGAAATGCAGAACCACATTACCCCCCTAAATATCTGAACAGTACTTCACATGTGATATAGGAAACAGTGCCCATTTCAGCATGAGGAATTGTAATTAAATATGTTTAAAATTTCCTGAATTTAAGGGCCATGAGAAATTGTGGATGTGCTAACAGAGAATTGCTTTCTCCAGAAACTTTCAAACTTGAGCTAGAGCAATCCTGACAATCATCACTGCCCTAGATCCCTAGAATAGAAGTGTAGCCTAGTAGAAAAAATGTGGTTTGGGAATCAGAGGACTTGGGTTCTAATCCCAGAACCTTCAGTTGCCTGCTGTGTGACCTTGGGCAATTCACAGCTTCACTGTGCCTCAGTTTCTTCATCTATAAAATGAGGATTCAATACCTCCCGCCTATTTAGACTGTGAACCCCTTGTGGGAAGGCAACTGTGTCTGAACTGATTATCTCATATCTACTCCAGGGCTTAGAAAAGTCCTTGACACATAGTAAGTGCTTAACAAATACCATAATTATTATTATTATTAAATCATTGTGGTCATCCACCAGTGAGTTTAAAGAGAGAATATTTTTTGGATTGTGTTTCCTACCATGTCAGTTTTCAGGAGAATATGTAGCGTGTAAACTCCTTACAGGCAAGAAACATGTCTTGTGCTTCTGTTGGAAATTCCCAGGTGCCTTGTATGGCATTACCCTCAGTGGACCCACAATAAAGGCCATTACTAACATTACTTATGAGCTCTTGTGTTCATTGCAGGAAGATATTTGTGTTTCCTTAGGTGGTGAACATGAAAGGGGTCATGGCAAATTTTACTAGTTGAATGAAATGTTTGCAGACCATATGTGTTTCCTAAACTATCTACAGGGCTGAGGTGGGCAATTACCTTTGTGAATGGTTTTGAAGCAACACTGCCTTGAAGTAGTGGAATATATTAAATGACTTTCCAGAACTCTTTTAGCCATTTGAAATTCAGGGAAGCACAGTATCAGATGATAAAGCAAAACAGCAGCACGTAAAATAGCCAGAGTTGACTCTTTTAGAGCAAAGGCTTTGGTAACATCAAGTGAAATCCATAAACAGTGTAAAACATTACAGACAACGAATCCTAAAGTTCAGCAAAGATCAATTGCTATATTCATCCAATTTGGAATAAGGTGGGATGCATATTGGCCTTTTTAGTCACTCCAACACCCAGGATTTTTTTATAGGATTTGTTATGGGCTTATTATAGTAATAATAATAGTATCTGTTAAGCATTAACTATGTGTCAAGCACTGTTCTAAGCACTGGAGTAGATACAAGGCAATCAAGTTGGACACAATCCCTGTCCTAAATGGGGCTCACAATCTTAATCCCCATTTTACAGATGAGGTAACTGAGGCACAGAAAAGTTAAATGAGTTGCCTAACGTCACACAGCAGAGAAGTGGCACTCGGCATTAGAAGCCAGGTCTTTCTGATTCACTGTCAGAAGTGTGATCTTTAAATCCAAAATATAGCTCTCATAAGATAGATAGAAAGAAGAGTATATTGGGTGGTATTTAGTACTCCAAGTTGATGTTACTGACAATGAGATTTTCTCCTTACAAATAGATGCCACTATCACTGTTTCCCGTTTCACCTCTTGGTCTTCCAAGCTTCCAGAAATCTCTGATAGCTGCACAGCACACTAATCGATTTGCTCATCATTTCCCAACAATTTCCTGCTATACCAGCCCACTGTACATATATGACATGATAAACTGAGACAATGTTCTTCACTGTACTGGAAAAATAGAAGAATGGTCAATAAGTAATCATCTAACACAAACAGAGATTTCTGGGATAGGAATGCCATTTCCATCAGAGTGAATCTAAGATTTTTTCCTCATTTAGCTATACTGCATAGGCAATTTATTTCTAACTTCTATTCATTGGGAAGTCGCTTCTCCACACTGAATGCATGTTTTCACTTTGTGTTTATTGTGTTCGAGACAAAAGAAAATAGGCACAGCTATTACATAGTGCTTGCAATAACAATCTTCTTCTAACATTTCTTTCAGCAAAGAAGGAACAAAATCCAAAGTCTGCCACTAGCAATTTTAAAAACTTCTTTGAAATCTTGCTTCTCTGATTAAAATGCACGTTTGCTGTCTTTGTATTAACTGGAATCCATCCAGTGCTACTTCATGATGTATCCTTCCTTCATTAGCTTGCGAGTGTCCCAGTTCCTAACCAGATCCTTCCAAACCTTCATTTTCTGAATGCTAGATCTACCCAGAAAAATAAACCAAAGAACCGAGGAAAGCTCTTCAAGGGACTTGAGCCCAGAGAAGATTTCAGCTGAAAATTTTGGATCTTTGATGTCAAAGGGCACGATCGACTGCTCTGCCCCTCTGTCAAAGCTACAACCCCCACTGTGCTATCTCCAGTTATCTCCCCACCCCTGAGCACAAGACAGGTGGGAGAGGGGGCTTTGGCAGCACCTAATTCTAGGTTACAGTAATATATTCAAGAAATAAAGCAAGAGTCAGATGTAGACCACAAATAGGGACATCACCACATTTCAAACCACTCTCTGGATGGGTCCAGCTTCCTCTGCAACTCCCGATGCACCTCGCTCCCTTATTTGCAGGACAGCAGGGCCTCTGGCATCTCTGCCTCAGCCAAGTGGCCAACCCCATCACCACGGTGAACCCGGAGGCACCAGTGGGCACAGAGCCATTTGCTACGGCTCCCTTTTAAAAAATAAATACTGGAGGGCAGGGTAGAAGACAGGCCAAGGGAGCTGAGTGGAACAGATGGAAGAGGGAAGAGGAAAATCGCTGTCAATAGTGGAGAGTGGGGAGAAAGCAGGGAGAGGGGAAGAAGGGGCGGAGAATGAATTAACTTACCTGAAGAATCAGAGATAGGGAAAGAGCGGTCAGGGAGGTATTTGACTTACCTGTAGAGGTTGGATGTAAAGTCCTGACAAGGGATTACAGATCATGGGTTATGCCAGCAGTTAGTACAGGACCTCTCTCTGAGTTGTATGCAGGGTTGAAATTAAAACTGGTTGTATGTCAGCATGGGGACTGAGACCTAGGCAATTTTAAATTTCTAGACTGTGAGCCCATTGTTGAGTAGGGACTATCTCTATATGTATACAGAGCTCTATATGTTGCTGATTTGTACTTCACAAAGCACTTAGTACAGTGTTCTGCACACAGTAAGTGCTCAATAAATACGTTTGAATGAATGAATGAATGTCTGACCTTTTTGATAATACTGAGAAGCAGCATGGCCTAGTGAAAAGAGCACAGGCTTAGGAGTCAGAGGACCTGGGTTCTAGTCCCGCTTCTGCCAGTTGCTTGCAGTGTAACCTTGGGTAAGTCACTTCACTTCTCTGGGCCTCAGTTGCCTCATCTGTAGGATGGGAATTTAGGCATCCTCCCTCCAACTTAGACTGTGAGACCCATGTGGGACAGGGACTATGTCCAAGCTGATAAGTTTATATGTAACTCATTGTTTAGAACAGTTCTTGACATATAGTAAACGCTTAACATTACCATTAAAAATAAAGAGAATGAGAGAGACTGGATGAGTATGTGTGGAGGTGTTGGGGCCTGACATTTCAAACCATAGTGATGGAAGAGATAAACTTGGGAATATACCATAGTAAAGAGTGAGAGGATTGTTATAAATAATAGACATAAATAATAAATGGATAAATATGTGAGTACTGAGAAGGTTGAGAGGATGACATCCCTGGGGAATTATCAGGGAGGGCTCCCTGAAAGAGATGACATTTTAGAAGCCCTTAAATGAAGGGAGAGACTTGGTTTGTCAAAGACGGATCAGTTGATCAAAGGTATTTTTTGAGGGCTTAGAGAAGCAGTTTGGCTCAGTGGAAAGAGAACGGGCTTTGGAGTCAGAGGTCATTTGTTCAAATCCCAGCTCTGCCAATTGTCAGCTGTGTGACTTTGGGCAAGTCACTTATTTCTCTGTGCCTCAGTTACCTCATCTGTAAAATGGGGATTAAGATTGTGAGCCCCACATGGGACAACCTGATCACCTTGTATCCCCCCAGTGCTTAGAACAGTGCTTTGCACATAATAAGCGCTTAACAAATACCATCATTATTATTATTACTGCATTCAGAGAACTGAACTAAGTGCTTGGCAGAGTACAGTGTAACAGAGTTGGTAGACATATTCCCTAACCACAATGAGTTTTCAATCCAGAGGGACCTTACATGAGGGGAGGGGAGAGGGTATTCCAGTCAACGAGAAAAGTATGAACAGTGAATTAAAGGTGGGAGAGTCAAGAGTGAGGAAGTAGGGCAAACATATTCTTTTCATCCTCTACTAACTTCTTCGAATTAGAACGTTCCCTACATGACTTCATAGGTCCTGTTTAGAAACTGAGCCAGAGCAAAAATGCTCCTAAAGGGAATTAAAAAAAACTTCAAAGGGAGAAAATAGATATCTGAAAAACTGTGATAAAGCATTCTCATTGGAATAGAAATGGTTTCTGAATAAAAAGTTTAAGAAAGTAAATTAAAATGCCAAGTATAATGGACACCCTTAGTGCTAAAAAATATCTCATTCATACTATAAAAGGAAAAGAGTTTGAGGCAGTTAAGTATTCATGAAACAAAAGAGCAAGGCTGAAAATCTTAGATCAAGTTCAGGACCAGCCATGAACTAATGATCTGGTGGTTTGTATGAATATTAAAACATTCAGGAAAAGAACAGCTCAAAATTTACATTCAGGAATGAATTCAATCCAAATTAATTTAAGAAATGGTTGAATGTCGAAAATTCTGACTAATTTTTTGTTTAAAATGGTTTTCTCTCTCTCTCTCTCTCTCTCTCTCTCTCTCTCTATATATATATATATATATATATACATGTATGTAAATATGTGTGTGTGTGTATTTAAGATGTTTCAGATCACCCATGGTTTGGGGCCCAGAATAAAGGCTATATATTCCAGGCCCTAATCCATGGGTGATCATAAATGGGAGATCCAATTGCCCTCCTATCTGATTCCTCCTGGAACTCTTTTCATCTCCTTGCAGTAAGTAGCATTACATCATCTCTTTCCCACTCCCAAATCTCCTTTTTTCCTCACATTAAATAGATGTGGGTTGATTGTTACGTCAGTCAGGCAATAATATGCATTGAGTACAGAAAGTTTCATAAAAAATTTAAAACAAAAAACCTACTTGTTAAGTCTTGACAACATTTCATTGACAATGTTGAAAATTAAACTTCAGTTGACAACAAAAACCAACAAAATATGGCAGGTTAAGGTTTTATTTTAATTATTTGATCCACTCAGCATGTTAATAATAATAATGATATGTTGATGAAATAACTACAATTAGTTGGGTCAGTCCTAAACTGGTGTCTTGTTTATCTCCCAATACAAGTTCTTTTTACCTGCCTTCCCAATACACCTTCTTGAGAATTTACTTACCAAGGAGTCTTTCAGCCTATAAATGCTTTTATCCTTGAATATCTTTGAAGTCAAAACTGTTCTATGCCCATTTTTAAATGAAAAAAACCTCCCTGAAGCCTCTTTGGAAAGAGAGGGAAGTGATTTCACAAATTTCCTTGAAAAGAGAGGTACCAAAGGGACTAGGACTAACTTGACATCCATTTATCAAAATTCCAAGAAAACATGAGATTAATCCAGCCATTAGCTGAATGCCACTTCTGAGCAAACAATAGAAAAAGATACATAGAGCTGCAGAGAAAAATCATCTGCTCTTCATGCTGGGAAATAACAAGAACTGGGGAAAAGATACCCATTTTCTAAATCTCTTTCTATTAAGTTTAGCTTATGGGTCCAATACAGGTACTGCTCTTCAAAAGGCTGAATCAGCCCTTCCATACTGGTTATGAGCCAAAGTGGCCATAACAATCTATGGAATAAAGGGAAAATATATTAAAGATTCCTTTTCATCTTTTAATTGGGAACTTCTTGCAGAGCATTTTGAAAAGTATTCAAGACCATTTCTTCTACCCCTCAAGAAAGGTTCACTTCCCCCATCATATTTGTGCCAGGTCTGGGGAAGCTGAGTTAAGTGGGGGTGGTGGAAGGAGGAAGAGAAGGAGGGTGGGAATGAGCAAGGTGGCTCCTGTCCTCCCCTTCAGGATGACCAGAAGAATAATGGGAACCTTTAGACTACAGGATCATCTCTGGACCATAAGCTTCTTATGTGCAAGGAATGTGGTCTATCAACTGTTGTAGTGTATGTACTCCCCCAAGCACTTAGTACAGTGCTTTATACACAGTAAGTGCTCAATAAATACCTCTGACTGATCTAAGGAGGCCACCAGGAAAGGCTGGGAACAAGACTCTAACTTGGGTGTGAGGAACTAGAGTCATGTTTTTTAATGAGCTTACATAACACATGACTGTAAACTCACTGTGGGCAGGGAACCTGTCTGCCAACTCTGTTATACTCTGCCAAGTTCTCTGTGCAGTACTCTGCACCAATAAGTGCTTAATAAATACCACTGATTGATTAAGATAATTCAGCCCATAGTCAAGAAGAGATTTGGTTAATGTCCAGTTAAATGGGCTACATTTCAGGCCTTCAAATTCATTCTTTCATCCATTCAATCATATTCACTGGGCACTTACTATGTATAGAGCACTATACTAAGCATGTGGGAAGTACAATTCAGCAACAAATAGAGACAAGCCCTAAGCAACAACTGCTCACAGTCTAGAAGGGAGGAGATGGTCAACAAAACAAAACAAAGCAGGTAAACAGGCATCAATAGCATCAATATAAATAAATAGAATTATGGATACATACACATCATTAATAAAATAAATAGAATAATAAAAATGCACATATATACACAAGTGTTGTGGGACGGGGAGGAGAGGAGAGCAGAGGGAAGGAGTTGGGGCGAGGGAGAAGGGGGAGGAGCAGAGGAAAAGGGGGCTTAGTCTGGGAAGGCCTCCTAGAGAAGGTGAGCTTTCAGTAGGGCTTTGAAGGGGGGAAGTGGGTTAGTTTGGCGGATGTGAGGAGGGAGGGCATTCCAGGCCAGAGGTAGGACATGGTCCAGGAATCGATGGCAGGACTGGTGAGAATGAGGCCAAGTGAGAAGGTTAGCTCCAGAGGAGTGGAGTGTGCAGGCTGGGCTGTAGAAGGAGAGAAGGGAGGTGAGGTAGGAGGGGGCAAGGTGATGGAGAGCTATGAAGTCAAAAGTGAGGAGTTTTTGCTTCATATGAAGCTTGATAGGCAACCACTGGAGATTTTTGAGAGGAGGGGTAACATGCCCAGAGCGTTTCTGTAGAAGGATAATTCAGGCAGCAGGGTGAATTATAGACTGAAGTGAGGAAAGACAAAAGGTTGAGAGATCAGAAAGGATGCTGTTGCAGTAATCCAGTCGGGATAGGATGAGTGATTGTACTAACTTGGTAGCGATTTGAATGGAGAGGAAAGGGCGTGTCTTGGTGGTGTTGTAAAGGTGAGAATGGCAGGTTTTGGTGATGGATTGGATGTGTGGGATGAATGAGAGAGCAGAGTCAAGGATGACACCAAGGTTGCGGGCTTGTGAGACGGGAAGGATGGTACTGCCGTCCACAGTCATGGGAATGTCAGGGAGAGGACAGTGTTTGGGAGGGAAGATAAGGAGATCCGAATTCATTAATTAATTTATTGTTACTATCAAATTAACAATCAAATCGATTGTTACTCTAGCTCTCATAAGCAATTAACAGGACTGTTAAAAAATCTCCCATTTGTATGTGCAGTGTGGAAACACACACTGAGTTGGGTTTAAAAAAAAATCACATTATTAGTGTTTCCATCGTTTTTTATGGATGGATCAGGTAATAAAATAGCAAAAAAAACCTGGAAAACATGCACCTACCCTTTAGCCTTGCTAAAAACTCAGTCTTCAAAGTTACATTTCTTTTTTTATTCCATATTAAGCATCACAGAGTGATTATTTTAGAAATTTAAAATTATCTTTCCAAAAAGATTATTTTAAAGCTGGAACTGCACAACAAACCATCCAGATAATATGGGTTAGGAAATCATCTTGATCCCATTTATTACAATATTTCAGGAAAACAAAATACACCAAGTAGCTTGATAGTTTAAACTAACACCTTAAACCATACTCTTGTCAGGGTGAACATAATTCACAAATCCCTCCTGCTTCTTACCAGCAAGAACATGATCTGTCATCTTAGCATGGCATAGTGGATAGAACATGGGCCTGGTCATCAGAAGGTCATGGGTTCTAATTGCAGCTCTGACACTTGTCTGCTGTGTGACCTTGGGAAAATCACTTCACTTCTCTGTGCCTCAGTTACCTCATCTGTAAAATAGGGATTGAAACTGTGAGCCCCACATGCGACAGGGACTGTGTCCAACCTGATTTGCTTGCATTGACCCCAACATTTAGTACAGTGCCTGGCACATAATAAGCACTTAACAAATAACATCATTATTTTTATTCATTATTAATTGCCTAAGGAAGAGTTAATCAACTATATTAACTGTACTTACTGTATTTACTGTATTTCCTGAGCATTTTCTGTATGCAGAACATCATACTAAGTGCTTGAGAAAGTACAACAGAACAATGAAACAGACACATTTCCAGCCCACAGTGAGCTTACTATATAGAGGGGAAGTCAGACATTAATATAAATAAATAAATTATAGAAATGTACAGAACTGCTGTGGGGCAGGGGGATTCAGAGGCAGGGGTGGGCAGTGAACAAAAGGAGCTAGTCAAGTCAGAGCAGAAGGGAGTGGGAGAAAAGGAAATGAGGGCTTAACCAGGGAAGGCCTCTTGGAGAAGATGTGTCTTTAATAAGGTTCAAAGGTGGAGAAAGTAATTGCCTGCCAGATTTGGAGAGAAGGGGCATTCCAGGATAGAGCAGGACGTGGGCAAGGGGTCAATGGCGAAATAGATGATATCGAGGTACAGTGAGTAGGTTAGCATTTAAAGGAATGAAGCTTGTAGGCTGGGTTGTAGTAGGAGAGTAATGAGGTGAGGTAGGAGGGGGTTTTGAGTGTTTTCAAGTCAATGGAAGAAGTTCAGCCAATGGATTGAAGGAGGGAGAGACAGAAGGCAGAAGCTCAGCAAGGAGGCTGATACAGTAATCAAGGCAGGATAGGATAAGAGCTTGGATTAATACAACAGCAGTTTGGATGGAGAGGCCAGGGCAGATTTTAGCAAAGTTGAAGGTTGAAACAACAGTATTTAGTGATAGATTGAATATGCCAAAAACCTAGGTCTCTGAGAAAGAATATTTTCTTCTAAAAAATTATTTCCAAAAATCAAATATTCATGCAGGATAACTAAAGAGGTCACATTTGACAATTATCACATTGGTTGATCCATGTAACCAGCACAACCTGATCATTTGAATAAAAAAAATCTAAATTTTCTGATTGCTAAATCTTTCTGTGCAGGATAGAAATAGCCTCTTCCCATTCTTTGACCCAGACCAACCTCAATCTTTCATTCAACAGAATTATGAAAATTATGAAGAATAGTATGTGAATTTTGCAAGTGGCAGGTATTTTTCAACATATCTAGAAGACTGATGATATATATATGCAGTCTCAAAACACTTCAGGATGTAAAAAAAAATCATGATTAAAATGCTTTTTCCTTTGGCAATCATGAGATCCCACTCCCCTAGGGCTGAGAAATTGGTCTGAAGCAAAGAGGACCATCCCTCAACCCAGAGCAACAAAAGATCCCCAGATTTTGCCCTCATCCCAGGTCAAACCTTCAGAGCTGCATTATGAGGCTATCCCCTGGGGTTTGAATGGAGCAGGATAGGGTCTCCCATGCCCCAATATGCCTTTTAGGCAGCTCGTCACACACTAGATTTGAAGCTCCAGGTTGGCAGGAATCATGTCTAGTTATAATAATTGGGAACATGTCTACCACCTCTGTTATATTGTACCCTCCGAAATGCTTAATACAGTGCTCTACAAACAGTAAGCGCTCAATAAATATGATTGATTGCTACTTTTAAGCACTTACTGAGTGTCTAGCAGTATTCTAAGTACTGGGGGTAGATACAAGATAATCAGAATCCACACAGAGTTCACAGTCTAAACTGAAAGGAGAACAGGTATTGAATCCCCATCTTGTGGATGAGGAAACTGAGGCACCAAGGAGTTCTATGACTTGCCCAAGATCATCCAATAGACAAATGGTAGAGCCAGGATTACTACTCCACTATACACTCCCAAACACTTAGCAGAATAATTTTGTAGGCACTCATTAATTGATAGGGCACTGCATCATGCAGCTAACCAGTCAGGGAGCAAGAGATCCTGTGGCTCTTGGGTCCAATTGAATTGGTAAATGGCTTCCTCCCAGAGGCCTGCCAAAGCTCAGCAATGATGGTATTGTCTAGGAAGCAGGTTATTTGCAACAGAAACAGATGCAAAATCTCCAGTCAGGTTAAATGTTATCACACTAGCACAAGGGAAGCTCAAGAGAATTTGGTGCTACACAGCAGAGATTTCATAGTTTCACATGGAATTAAAAGAGGAAAAACGTAGGGCCATCTTGCCTTCCTGAAATTCCCAGACTGTAAACTATCCATGGATTCCAAGATCAGTAAATGTATGTGACTGCTGTGTTTTACACATCTCAAAGCCCCTGTGGTTATAATAATCATACTCACCTCCATAATTTTGATTCCATACTACATACCAATTTGTACCACTATATTACTCTGTACAATACTGTAACTGCACAAATTCATGCATTTGTATTTATTGAGCACTTACTGTGAGCAAAGCATAAATAGACTATTACCCATAATACTATACAATCTCAGTACTATGATTGTGTAAGCATACTATTTTATATAATATGCTCATTTATTAAGCTTTTTCTATGTGTAAAACACTGTACTAAAGGCTGGAGGAGTATGCAAGTGATTCCTGGCCCACAAGAGGCTCACAATCTAAGAATAAGTTGAGAGAAGGTCTCTGGCCCACAGACACATAAAGATGAACCAAAATAAAAAGACACAGACAACAATAAAAAAAGACAGAAATAGTAGGATTTTATTATAGTATTTGTTAAGCACTTACTACATGCCAGGCACTGTACCAAATCCTGGGGTAAATACAAAAAAATCACGTTGGTTGCAATCTATGTCCCACATGGAGCTCAAAGTTTTAATCCCCATTTTACAGATGAGGTAACCGAGGCACAAACCAGTGAAGAGTCTTGCCCCTTGGCATCCAGCAGACAAGTGGTGGAGCCAAAATTAGAACCCAGTTCCTTCGGACACCTAGGCTGTGCTCTATCCACTAGGCCATACTGCTTTTCACAGTTCAGGCCAGCCAAGCTGATTTTTTATTTTTATGTGCTCTTCCATACAATTTCAGAAAAATATTCGAATTCATATAATTGGACCAGCCCAAAGAATCTGGTCAGCCTACTATTATTTCTCTGTGATTTTTTTTCAGATTTGGATTCACATACCTGGGTGGAAGCATCATCAGTACATGCTCAATTTAGATTCTAAACAATTCTGGGACTTAGAGTTGAGATGCCCGGGAATGCCAGGAGATTTGAAACAGCACTGCCACTTCTGATGTTATGTCCTCATCACGCCGTGGTTACCAGGAGCACCCAAGCCTGCCTCATTCACACCTTCTCTTACTCTATCTCAAACCCACTGGAGTATGCAGATATGGATCAAAGGGAAATATTTCTCTGAAGGAGTTGACCAGTGCCTCTCTATACACACAGCAGGGACATATCCTCTTTCCATCTAGACTATAAACTTAATGTGGGCAGGGAACTTGTTTACCAACTGTTATATTGTACTCTTCCAAGTACTTCCTTAGTCCCGTGCTCTGCACACATTAAGCGTTCAATATATACCATTGATTTAATATATACCTGAGAGTATTTTTATATTTGCCTCTCCCATAAGAGCATTAGCTTGTTGTGGGAAGGGAGTAGATCACTTTTTTATTCTGCTTTTCCCAAGTACCTAATAGAGTGAACTGCACCAAGAAGGCATTCAAATACTGCTACCACTACCACTACTGCTACTAGAACTCAATGAGGGCTGCAACCCAGATTTCCTAAATCTCATGTCAATTACCTTCGTACTATGCTTTCAATGCTGTTTCCTCCTATGCAAAATACTCCTAAAATCCCGCAGGACAAATAAGACATCTAGATTCCATGATGCCAAGGAAGAACAGAAAGAATTCAAGAAAAGTCAATTAGGATGAATTGTTTTCTAGATGAATTGCTGCTTGGGAAAGCCTGTCAAAAATAGGTGGAAAAGCATATAGCTATATGTTTGTTCGCAATAAAATTCAAGCATAAGAAAGGAATGTGATCCACAATACTCAGCATGAGGGAAGACATTTCAGAACGTAGAAGAAATACAATAGGAGAGAACTGGACAAATATGAAGTCTGAAAACAAAGAGGGAAAAGCAGGCAAATATCAGATCCCTCTCTGGGGCAAGATGCAGGAGGAACAGTGACATAGGGGAGCAGGAAACTAGGTACTCCAGCGGAATATCAAAGAATTAATCAAACGTGCATTTGTATCTAAAAATTAAAGGAACCTGAAAATAGCATTACCACTTCAGTTCCCTTATCTGAAAATTGGGGATTCAATACCTGTTCTCCCTATAACTTAGACTGTGAGCCCCGTAAGTGATCTGATTATCTTGCACATGCCCCCGTGCTTAGTACAGTGTTTGACATATAGTAAGCACTTAAAAACCACATCTATAATGGTGTGGAGCCTGATGGATAGAGCATGAGACTGTATGGCCTTGGGCAAGTCATTTAACTTCTCTGAGCCTCAATTTTCTCACCTGTAAAATGGGGATGAGATCTCTTCTTCCTCCCTTTTAGACTGTGAGTACCGTGTGGGACCACAGTTGACAAAGCAGCATGAAGAAGCAGTGTGGCCTAGTGGAAAGAGCATGGGTCTGGAAATCTGAGGACCTGGACTCTATCCCAGCTCCACCTTGGATAAGTCACTTCACTTCTCCATGCCTCAGATACCTCATCTGTAAAATGGGGATTAAAGCTGAGAGCCCTACATGGAACATGGACTGAGTACGACCTCACTATCTTGTATTTACTCCAGCAGTTAGTACAGTGCCTGAAATGTAGTAAATGCTTAAATACCACAAAAATGGCTGTGTCCAATCTGACTATCTTTTATATACCACACTGCTTAACCCATAGTGAACATTTAATGCATAACATTATTATTACAAGATAAATGAATATCACTTCTTTAATGTGTTTTCACCACCCATTTTTAGACAGGAAGCTTTTAGGGAATTAGGAAATATTCTTCCTACAACACTCAGACAATAAGGCACAATTTGCAGTGGGAGAAATATCATCATCATCATCATCAATCATATTTATTGAGCGCTTACTGTGTGCAGAGCAGTGTACTAAGCACTTGGGAAGTACAAGTTGGCAACACATAGAGACAGTCCCTACCCAACAGTGGGATCACAGTCTAAAAGGGGGAGACAGAGAACAAAACCAAACATATTAACAAAATAAAATAAATAGAATAGATATGTACAAGTAAAATAAATAAATAAATAGAGTAATAAATATGTACAAACATATATACATATATACAGGTGCTGTGGGGAAGGGAAGGAGGTAAGATGGGGGGATGGAGAGGGGGACGAGGGGGAGAGGATTTTTGTGAATATTTTGTGAAATATTTGTGAACATGCCAATGATGTTGGCATAATGGGTTTCTCTCAATAACAGCGAACATTGAGGATATAACCCCTGAATTTTAGGAGAACTGAGTGTAGTTGAAGGAAATGTATGCAGTGTGCCAATGATACCAAAGAACTTTCAAACTGATTCTTGAAGAAGTCCAATAACCAATAATATGAAAGTCTAATAATAAGTAGGACTAAAGGATATTTTTCCCCAAGATAATGTAGATAGTTGACCACAACATGTAGAATTGAATATTATCTCATGACTACCTGTCAGTAAACTTTGAAAGATAATTTGATTATCAGTTGAATTCCTATAAGGATTTTTGCGTTCTCAATAGAAAAATAAGAAATTGAAAAAAGAATCTTAGAGCAATGGCTCCTTCAGAGGAAATGGCCTTATAAACACAAAGAATCATGAAAAACCAGTGTGGCCTAATAATAATAATAATTATGGTATTTATTAAGCACTTACTATGTTCCAAGTACTGTACTAAGTGCTGGGGTGGATACAAGCAGATTGGGTTGGACACAGTTCCTGTCCCACATAGGGCTCATAGTCTAAATCCCCATTTTATAGATGAGGTAACTAAGGTACAGAGAAGTGCAGGCCTTGCCCAAGGTCACACAGCAAGGACGTGGCAGAACTGGGATTAGAACCCATGACCTTCTGAAATCCAGGCCTGTGCTCTATCCACTAGGCATGGCAGTGGATTAAACATGGGCTTGGGTGTCAAAAGGACCTGGGTTCTAAGCCCAGCTCTACCAGCTTCCCAGCCCTGGGAAGCAGCGTGGCTCAGTGAAAAGAGCACAGGCTTGGGAGTCAGAGGGCATGGGTTCTCATCCCGGCTCTGCCACATGTCTACTGTGTGACCTTGGGCAAGTCACTGAACTTCTCTGAGCCTCAGTTACCTCATCTGTAAAATGGGGATTAAGACTGTGAGCCCCACGTGGGAAAACCTGATCACCTTGTATCCTCCCCCGGTGCTTAGAACAGTGCTTTTGCACATAATTAAGCACCTAACAAATGTCATTATTATTATTATTATTATTATTACCACTTCTCTGCTGCATCATATTGGTCAAGTCACAACTTTTCTGAGTCTCAGTTACTGCTACAGTATGGGCACTGCAACTGTGAGCCCCATGTGGGACATGGACTGTGTCCAATTTATACCTACCCCAGCACTTAGTATAGTGTCTGGCACATCTATGTGCTTAACAAATTCCATAAAAAAATGGTAAGCTCAAACAACTCTTTTGAGCAATAGAGGATATTCTACAGTTGTTGCATAGATAAACCAAAGCTTAAACTACTGAATGTCAAGTATCAAAACCTGCTTCAATATCAAAACTGATAAACTGGAAGCAAATCCTTGTTCTTTCCCCTACCCCCACTACTGGCAAATCATTTTTCTGCCCACCCCTTGGATTGTAAATTCCTAAAAGTCAAGGATCAGTATCTTGCTTTTGTTATACTACCCAAAGTGCTTAGGACAGTGCATCACCTTCAGCGGTTGCTCAAAAACCACTGATGAGAAGACAATCAATTTGATTAGCCATTGGAGACTGGATGGAGAAGCAGTGTGGCCTAATGGATAGAGCATGGGCCTGGGAATCAGAAGGACCTGGGTTCTAATCCCAGCTCTGCCACGTGTCCGCTATGTGACCTTGGGCAAGTCACTTCACTTCTCTAGGCCTTCGTACCCTCACCTGTAAAATGAGGATTAAGTCTGTGAGCCCTGTGTGGGACAGGGATGCGGAATTGTACTTTCCAAGCATTTAGTACAGTGATTGGCACACAGTAAGTGCTCAATAAATATGATTGAATGAATACTGGATTGTATCTACCCCAGGGATTACAACAGGATCTGGCACAAAGTAAGTGCTTAAGAAATACCATATATTATTATTATTATTATTATTATTATTGTTATTATTATTATTGTCCACCCAAGAATTCTAGAAGAATGCATTGGATGGTAAATGTGTATCAGTGAATGAACACTAAACTGGAGGGCACTGATAGAACACCAGTGAAATTTTCATCTACTTATGTCCACTTCTCCCCTACTATACTCCGGCTCACTCGTTTTGCTTCTCTATAACCAAATCTAATCACTGAGCTTCATTCTTATCTCTCATCACTGATCTCTCACTCATATCCTGCCCTCTGCCTGAAATGTGGGACAAGGATTGCAACTGGCCTGATAATTTTGTATCTACCTACTGCTTAGCATAAACACTGAAATATCAGCATTATTAATAATTATTATGCAATTAATAATCATTCCTTCCTTCACAACAATTCTCTGACCAATTCTCAAATCACTTCTGAAGTCACATTTAGATTTTCCAAAGGTCATAGATTAAGTTCAGTTTATACAACTGAGTAATCATGGAATGAAATGGGATGATCTTTCACAAATGGAGAACTAGCCAGGAGGAACAATAAATGACCACTTTTCAACTACAGAAAGCATGAGTAGTGGATGAATCACTGCTAGGACCAGTTTGGTATAGCATTCATAAGTGATCTGGAAGAGGGACTGTGCAATGAAACCTCAAAACTTGCAGGTGATACTAATGAACTTTAAAGATTTAATATTATTGAGAGGAGGAAAATGCAAAGAAGGAATTAGGCAACACTTTTTATATTATTTCAGCAATAAGAGGAAACAAATTGAAGAAATTAATTGACTAAAGGTAAGTTTGAGTACCTATTACTTTTTCAGACTATCCAACACAACCATAATCTCAACTGGAGAAAAAATATAGAAATAAAATAACCCATATAAAACGCACAAAATCATGAACCAAGAGGGAAAAAGCAGACAAAATTATAGGAGTTCTGCTAAGTATAAAGAGATTTTTGCAATAAAATTTTGATTGAACAATAAAAGCATGTCAGGGCATGAATTGTGGTATTTATTCTCACCTACACTCAAATGTTGTCAGCCAAGAAAGGTGTTAATTGATTCATCACTGTTTATATTATGGGATTCTTTTCCAATAAAAAAGGAATATTAAAACTTTCTACCTTTCTGGAAACACACAAATATAGTATGCCAATTCAAGATATAATCACTTCTTGTAAATTAAAAAGTCGTTTATTTTGAGCCCAAATGGAGGCTTCTGGTTTCAGTGAATTAATCAAAAGATTGGAACAGAGAGCTGTACCTGATACCCATTTGGTCCTTTCACTTGAGGAAATGTCTTGAGTTTTCTGGATCTTGTTTCCCTTGTCCAACAAAAGAGATCAATCAGTTTATCACATTTATTGAGCATTTTTTGGGTGCAGAGCACTGTACTAAGCACTTGGAAGAATAGCGGAAAGAGCACGGGCTTGGGAGTCAGAGGACATGGATTCTAATCCCGGCTCTGCCATTTGCCTGCTGTGTGACCTTGGGCAAGTCACTTCACTTCCCTGTGCTTCAGTTATCTCTTCTGTAAAATGGGAATAAAGACTGTAAGCCCCACGTGGGACAACCTGATTACCTTGTCTCTACCCCAGGGCTTAGAACAATGTTTGGCACATAGTAAGCACTTAACAAATACCATCATTATTACCATTATTAATTTCTAAGCCCATAGACATAGAGAACACTGATGCCACCAGTCACACACATTCAATTTGGTTTGACTCTCTGCCCAGTTGTTCCCAAACTCTTTATCAGTCTACCAAGGGTCATGCTGAAATGCTAGATTCAGATTTCTACATCTTTGACAATCCACAATTTACTGGCTAGAATATGTCCTAAGTAGCAGGATTTAGTACCAGCATTAAATGTGCCGACAAGAAAGATCTTGGATTATATGTTTTACCAGAGATGGAATAGTTCAAAACCTTGGTTTTCTTCAGGTTACTACTAATAATAATGATAATGATGGTATTTGTTAAGCTCTTACTATATGCCAAACATTGTTCTAAGCACTGGGATAGATACAAGGTAATCAGGTTGTCCCATGTGGGGCTCACAGTCTCAATCCCCATATTACAGGTGAGGTAACTGAGTCACAGAGAAGTTAAGTGACTTGCCCAAGATCACACAACAGACAAGTGGCATAGTTGGGATTAGAACCCACGACCTCTGACTCCCAAGCCCGTGCTCTTGCCCCTAAGCCACTACTACTACTACTACTACTACTACTACTACTACTACTACTACTACTAATAATAATAATAATAAATACTTCTTAAGGATTTATGATATGCCAAGCACCATTTCAAGTACTGGACAGGAGACAAGCTAAACAGTAATAATAATAATAATGGTATTTGTTAAGCGCTTACTATGTGCCAAGCACTGTTCTAAGCACTGGGGAGATACAAGGTAATCAGGTTGTCCCACGTGGGCCTCACAGTCTTAATCCCCATTTTACAGATGAGGTAAATGAGGCACAGAGAAGTTAAGTGACTTGCCCAAGGTCACACAGCTGACAAGTGGTGGAGCCGGGATTAGAACCCAAGACCTCTGACTCCCAAGCCCGTGCTCTTTCCACTGTGCCATGCTGCTTCTCATAGTCCCTGTCCCACATTGCACTCACAGTCTAAGTAGGAAGGAGAACAGATAGCGAATCCCCATTTTGCAGATGAACACTGAGGCACATGAGTTGCCTAAAGTCACACAGCAGGCAAGTGGTAGAACCAAGATTAGAACCCAAGTCCTCTGACTCCGGGGCCCTTGCTCTTTCTACTTGGATAGGCTGCTTATCCATCCTATCATACTGATTATACAGTGCTTCGGAAGGAACTAAAAGATAAACAGCAACCATTCGTGAAACTGAATGTTGAATTGGCCATCTGATGCACTACCAAAATATTAAAAGCAGGCCAGCCAAAAATAGTTGAAATTAGGCTCCTGGAGAACCAAAATATGTGCTAGGAGTTCCACAGAAACATTCCAGCAGTACTACTTAGAAATTAAGAATCCCATCTATGAGTTTTCTGTGCTTCAGAGGACCTCCTCTTTAGTAGCATCATCAGATGGGTATTGTAACGTTCTGTCCATCTCTATAAGTTTTCCACTTTCCGTGACTAAATCTGCATACTTCAGCAGTGCTTTGATCTTGTTTACATTGGCTTCTTGAGTTGGGAGTGAAAATCCTAAATTTGGAGGTAATGTGCCTATCCCTGGACATGAGTAGTAGATGTTTAACTTGATCTGCCTGTCACAGATCATGTTTTTGAAGGCCTTCTTTTGGTTATAATTCTGAGGAACTGGAAGGTGTTTTCCTTGCTGTTAGGCATCTTCTTTTCCCTTTCTGATTACACATTTTGTACCCTGCTCCTTGTTTTAGTTTTACCCCCTCCTCTGCTTGGCTTCCTCCTTTAAGCTTCTCTGTACTCTGGCAGGTGGCCTTCATACCATTCTGGTATCTTTCTGAAAAACCGGAACGAAGCAGTGAGAAATCATACGAATGAAGGCTTCTTTACAAATGCTTATATTTCCAATTACCCTTTTTTTCTGAAGCCTTATTTGTCCAGGAGAGCCTAATTAAGGCTAATTAAAAACATCTGTTTGCATTTTTATATCTCATCAACAAGGATTTATTGAGCATTCACAGGGAGCAGAGCACTGATCACAAAATGTTTTCACGTAAACATATTTTTGTTCCAAGTGCAAATTGATAACATTGCGCAAATCTCCACAGAGTTGAATTGACAAATGAAATTTGCTTCTGGGACTTATCTGTTCATTCTGGTACAAATTTCAATATCGTACACTGAAGTCAAGTCCCTGGTTTGAGTCATTCCTCCAAAGATATTTTTGTTGATGAGGCGTAATTTCCCAACCGATATTGCAAAGTGATAATTAGAAATTCATAGAAAGTGAGAGTGAGCAAGAGAGTGAGCAAGATCATGGGCTATAAGAAGTGCATTTGTCCTGGATTTAAAATCATCATCTCGTTTGGGGCCTCAACAACAAGAGATTCATTAGCTTTGGTTCTCTAATTAGTTGCAACAGTATGCACGCCACACTAGCTACTTCCCAAAGTTTTAAATGTTGCAAAAATCTCTCTCTCATACATTTGAGGGTAAATGACAAAAATCTTTGATTTTCACGTAGCTTTGTATCTGAGGCAAATGTGTGTTGTCATTTCCAACAGCCTGTTTTCATAAACAAGAGAAATCTGATAAAGAGGTTGGCAAATTGAATATCTTTCCACATGATATTTGGACAGATGTGAGAGGGGTTGAAACAGGAAAACTCTCTAGGGTGCACTGGCTGCACCAATTTAAACTCTTTGCTCACCAATTTACTGGAGAAAGAAAAATCGATAGACTCTCATGTAGTTATAAACTGAATTTCTTCCAAGTAACTGAAGCTCTAAAGGCCTCGTGCATTCTCCTGTTTCTTCTCCAGTAGGAGACAGGAATGTTATTTCTCCTGTTAGTTTCTCAGGTTGGTTGGTTCCAATACTTGTCGCCATTAATCTTAGAAAGAGATTTACCAAGAAGGCCTGAGAGGGTAATCAAGACCATAATTTTTAATTATCCAGATAATTGCCTCAATTTTCTTCACTTTGCTGGTATAAGCAGGATTTTAAGGATAAATGTCCTATCAGATGTGTTGGGCCACTCACATTTTGTACATTTCCAGGTAGTTTAAGAGGAGAGGGAGCCTCTCTGCTCTGGACCTAACTCCATTCCCCTGTCATATCATATAAATCACCAATCCCTGTAAACTTCAGCCCTAAAGTCTGCAGTGAATGTGGTTTGCAATCTTGGGAATATTCCTA
The DNA here is from genome assembly GCF_015852505.1 of Tachyglossus aculeatus. Taxonomy (NCBI): domain Eukaryota; kingdom Metazoa; phylum Chordata; class Mammalia; order Monotremata; family Tachyglossidae; genus Tachyglossus; species Tachyglossus aculeatus. The sequence continues at coordinate 98,894,883 of NC_052069.1, forward strand.
ATCCTACGGTTGGAGGATTAATGTGGTAGCACTTTGGATGGAGAGGAAAGGGCCAATTTTTTCTGTGTTGTGTAAATTGTGATGACAGGGTTTGGTGGCAGATTGAATACATGGGTTGAATGAGGAAAAAGTCAAGGATAAAGCCAAGGCTTGTGAGACAGGGAGGATGGTGGTTATGTCTACAGTGATGGAAAAGTCAGGGGAAGACAGGATTTGGGTGGGAATATATGAGGAGTTGTTATTTGGACATTTTAAGTTTGAAATGTCTGTGGGTCATCCAGTTCGAGATGTACTGAAGTCAGGAGGGAATGTGAGATTGTGGAGGAAATGTGAGATTGCAAGGGCCAAAGATGTAGATTTGGGAATGATCAGCATAGAGATGGTAATTGAACCCAGGGGACTGAATGAGTTCTCCAAGGGAGGGGTGTAGATGGGGAATAGAAGGGGACTCAGAACTAACCTTGAAGGGCTCCCACAGTCAAGGGGTAGGAGGCAGAGGAGTAGCTCATGAGAGACCATGAAAGAGATGGAGAATTACTCACCAGAGAGATTAGAGGAGAACCAGGAGAGGATAGTAGCAGAGAGTAAGGGGATAAAGCAAGAGCAAAGATAATGAAGGATGAAGAGTTGGCATCAAGGTACAGCTAAATGAACTTGGAAGGAAGAAAACGTGAGTTGGGGAGTAGTGGGTAAAGAAAGCTGGTATGTAAGATAGGGAGAGACTAAGGAGAACATGCTCTTTCCACTACTCCAAATAAGTGCTGGAGAGGTGGGTGAGTTTGTATGATTGAGCGGGGCAGAAACTAATTGGAAAAACCTTTGTTGGAGCAGGTGGGATATTGGGAGGGCAGATTTGTGGAATTTGTCTAACGGTATTGAGGAGAGAGTACCGGGCTGTGACAAAAGGATGAGCAAAGGGATGGAGGGCAAAGAACTGAGAGTGAGGAAAATTGGAAGGAATGAAGAGAATGAAATGGGGAGTAGAGGCCATGTGCAGCAACCGGTAATTATGAACATTCCTCTCACCTGAAGGCCCCTGCTCCCAGCATGCTCAAGGCAAGCTGGGCCACGAAAAAAGCTGTGGCTGCCTGCTCTTGGCATTGCCCTCTCCATCCATCCCCACCAGGCAGCCACCTGTAATTTTGTTATTTTTTTATGGTATTTAAGTGCTTAACGTGTGTCAGGCCCTGTACTAAGTGCTTGGGTAGATACAAGATAATCAGGCTGGACACAGTCCATGTCCCACATGTGGCTCACACTCGTAATCCCCATTTTACAGATGATGTTACAGGCACAGAAAAGTTAAGTGACTTGTCTAAAGCCACAAAACAGACAAGTGGTGGAGATGGGATTAGAATCAAGGTCCTCTGACCTCCAGGACCAAGCTCTATCCACAAGACCACGCTGCCCCTTTCTTGGGAACTGGCATTAGCCCTCCTCCATGTCATCACGGGGGCTTCATCCCTCCTGCCTCTCTCCTCTTGAGCTGGAAAGAAGAGCACTATTCTAATATAACTGCCATAGGCTTTCATTATTCTTCTAAGAGGTTGTTTTTTTGCCTAGTGTGCCTCTGGAGGACAGGAGAAACATCAGTTGGGATGTCAAAAAGAGGAAGAATGTTGCTTCATTCTCTTTGATAATTGGGAGAGTAGCTCATGAAAATGTGTACCATTGCCCAGCGATACCTGTTCTGGACAAGCACTCTTCAGCAATAACCCCTTACGTCTCCATGTGAAAATCATATGCCAGAAAATAAATGAGACTTGGCATTAACTTGGGTCTACACACCGCAAAATTGCCCAAGTTTATAGCAATGTAATGAAGTGCAGCTGTTTCAGAGGTGGTAGAGGAAAATGCAGTTGTAAGTAGGTGAACCTTCTGTAAACTTCATTATGCTTTTGTGGATGAGGCTGTTAGGAAAAGTAACTTCCCTCAAATTAAACAACCCTATTTTTAAATAAGATAAGTAGTTATAATTGTAGATGACACTCTATAAGGAAAATGCTGCTAGAAAAAATTATGAAGCACTGTTTGTCTAAATGCCACATCTGTCTGCCTATGTCTGTGCAGCTGCACAATGGAAATGACAAGAAATTTCTCATTTATTCTGTTATTACTTTGAAATCAACAGACTCATGTTTCATATTTTTAAAAATCTCCCATCTTATAGAACCGTCAGGAGCAAAAAAAAAAAAATCCATTCCACAGCAGTTTTTTTTTTTTAATTCATCATCCCTCATATTCAAAGATGTGGTCATTAACTGCAATATCTGCATAATTGCAGTATCTGCATAAAGGTCAACAAGCTCTTGTGGCCAGAGGTATTGCAATGGCCCTGACCGACCCTGACCAGGCTTGAGTCGCCCACCAGCCCAGAGCCCTGCTGAACCATAGAGGAAGGAGTGAAGGGAGAAAGGACAAGGAACACAAGAAGACAAAGGTTCAATAGAAGAGGAATATGAAAGCAGAAAGAAAAGAAGAAAGGTGCTCAGAAAAAGGCTGCTGAGCAAAACCAAAGCCAAGAAGTCCAAATCCTAGTTGGAACTGGGGTTTCTGAGCCTTGCTTCAAGGAGGGAGAGTAAGACCAACCAATCTGTGAATGCAATCTTCAAAGGACCTGCCTCCTTTCTGGTCCCTTCATAGCCACTTCTCTTTGGACTCCAATAACTGCTCCTGCTCAATCTTTCTCTGATATTATAATGGATCATATTTTTCTTGGGCCACCAACACAAGAACATAAACCCACACTGCAAAAATACTCAGCATCAGCAGACCTAACATACCAAGCTTCAAATACAGATACTCAACCAGGAGAAGCATCGGTTGCTTCCAAAACTGTTACCACTAACATCTGAACCACCGCCGACTGCCTGGGCACAAAGAGCTCACTCCTTAAGTGGCAATTCCTTCATAATAATAATATTTGTAATAATAATGATGGTATTTGCTCAGCACTTACTATAATAATAATAACAATTTTGGTATTATCTGACTAATCTCTCATTCAATCCGTATATTCAATCTGTCACTAAATCCTGTTGGTTCAACCTTCACAGCATCACTAAAATCTTCCCTCGCCTCTCCATCCAAATTACTCCCACTTAACCTACCCTGCCTTGGTTACTACGTCAGCCTGCTCCCTGATCTCCCTGCCAGCCTCTTGTCTCTCCCCACTTCAGTCCAAACTTCACTCTGCTGTCCAGATCATTTTTCTACAAAACCATTAAGTCTACATTTCCTCACTCTCAAGAACCTCCAGTGGTTGCCCATCCTCCTCTCATCAAACAGCAACTCGTTACCATTGGATTTAAAGCACTCGCTAACCTCGCTCCCCTCCTACCTTACCTCTCTGATTTCCTTCTACAAGGCAGCCCACACACTTCACTCCTCTAATACCAATGTATGCACTGTACCTTGATATTTTCTCACCTCCCACCCCTTGTCTGTGTCCCACCTCCAGCCTGGAACTCTCTTCCCCTTAATATCGAACAGATGATCACTCTTACCATCTTCAAAGCCCTGTTAAAATCACATCTCCTCCAAGATCCCTTTCCTAAGCCCTTATTTCCACTTCTTCTGTCCCCTTCCTTATCTCCCTTGCAGTTGAACTTGTACCATTTATTCACTACACCCTCAGCCCCACAGCTATATGTTCATATCTGTAATTTACCTAGAGCGATGTCTATCTCCTCCTTTAGACTGCAAGTACCTTGTGGGCAGGGAACGTGTTTCCCAACTCTGTTATATTTCACCCTATTGTACTGTGTGCAGAACTCTGCACACAATAACCACTCAATAAATACAACTGATTGATTATCTAGATTCCCTAGAGGATGGCTGGTCTGGTCAGTTAGATTTGCTCAGTTGGGAGTAGTATAATCACCTCAAGGCTCCAATAAATCCCTTCAGAAACCCTAGAGGGTCTGCAGGCCAGAGCTAAGGCCACCTCCTGATTGAATTAGCTGAATATCCCTGATTGAACTTACTTAACGAACAGTGTAAATTTCTTCTCCACATGGGATCCAACAACCATTCATTCATTCATTCAATAGTATTTATTGAGCACTTACTGTGTGCAGAGCACTGTACTAAGCGCTTGGTAAGTACAAGTTGGCAACATATAGAGACAGTCCCTACCCAACAACGGGCTCACAGTCTAGAAGAAACTAAACCAGGTTTGGTTGCTCTCAAAAATACTGTTTTCTCAGCTTTTTGGGTAGTAATGTCTCAAATTACAGACCTTTGGTGTAGACGTTTGGAGAATGTTATAGCTCTGTAGGTCTTTGTTTAATTTGAATCCTGATGTGACATCCTTACCACAAAATACCTGTAATGTCCCAAAAGAAATGCTAGCCTACCATGATTGTTCTTTATTTCCTTGTCTATTACTCTATTATTTTTAGCAGGGTAACTAATTTTTTAGTAATATTTGTAAAGTGCTAACTAGTTAGAATTTTATGACAGCCCATTTCTGCTGCATGAGCTTGAGTCACAACTTTCCTGTGCCTCAGTTATCTGTAAAATGGGGATTAAGACTGTGAGCCCCACATGGGACATGGGCTGTGTCCAACCTGATTAGCTTGTATCAACCCCATTGTAGTACAGTGACTGGAAAGTACTTAAATGCCACTTACAAAAAAAATCATTCAATTCCCTATTATTAAATAATCAGTGAATCAATCACTCAGCATTTACCAAGTGCCCGAGTCAAATACTGTACTAAATTCTTGGGATAGTATAATTAAAAGCAAGAAAAGTTCACTGCCCTCAGGGAACTTACAGTTTATTAGAGGAGGCAAAAATTGTTTACAAATAATGTGAACAGGAATAAGAACAGTGTTACAGGTAATAATACAAATGTACTGGGATGAAAGCTGAATAAATTGCATAAATAAAAGTAGATACCAAATTGATCTTACTGCATCTCTCCTAGTGCTTACAGCAATTCTAGGAAGGTAGTAAGCACTTAAATTCAATTATTACTAAGAGCATAGTATCAGAGGATAGGAATAAATGCACATGTTCTAATGGTGGCCGTTCAGTAGATATAACCAGGGTGTTGTGAATTGACCTTGAAGATTTCCTGGAAGTGATAGGATATTAGGAGGAAACAATGAGGAGAGTTTGGGACCAAAATTCTTTAGAAGTTTTTTTTTCAGTGGTCTTTGTTAAGTGCTTACTATTTACCAGGCACATTACTAAGCACAGGGGTAGATACAACATAATCAAGTTGGACACAGTCCCTGTCCCACAGTGGGGTCACAGTCTTAATGCCCATTTTAGAGATGATGTAACTGAGGAACAGGGAAGTTAACTGGCTTTCCGAAGATCACACGGCAGACATAGTTGTGTATAGGGTTTTCCTGGTAAGGACCTGTATATTTCAGAATTTTATGCTCTCATCACCTTAGCGTAGTGGGCTGATTTTAAAAAAGCAATTCAAAAGATAAAAATCTAGGGCTTTTTGCATGTATCCTTCTAGGGCACAGTTATCTGCATGTAACCTCACCTCAGTAACAGTCTCTAGGACTTTTGATGATATTCAAAGCCTATTGAATTGAAGAATCAGAAACTAATCTGAGCTTCAGCATTCAGGTCCTTTTTGGCATTCTCCTGCATACTATGCAGAAATGGCTGGACTGACCCCATAGCCCTGTTTTTCCCCCTCTGCTAACCAGGAAAGCTTCAATTAATGCTTATGCAGCTGTGTTACAAAGGTTTGACTGACAAAGTCATCATGGGGTCATCTAAGGCAGCCGTTTTCTTAGTAACTGCTAGAGCTTTGGTTTGTGAATGTTGTCAAATGTTTAGGTCTATGGAAACAAGGGGTTACCATCATAGTATAGAGTGCTGCCACATCAGCACTTGTACCGACTTGTACTTCCCAAGCGCTTAGTACAGTGCTCTGTACACAGTAAGCGCTCAATAAATATGATTGAATGAATCAATGAATCAGGGAAAAAGCCCATAAGTGAGAAGCAGGATTGACTCAGTGGTATTTATTGAGTGCTTACTATGTGCAGAGCACTGTCACCAACACATTATGAACATTTAATTCTCAAACATATTTCACCCCAAATGACTATCCTTGGGAAAGGGGGAAGCAAAGAGTCAAAATTGGCTAGAGGAGACACAATGAAAGAAAGAGGTTCCGCAGAATAGAACTGTGTTAGTGACTCATAAGTGAAGGAGGAGCATAGACGAAGAGTCACATAAACCTTCACCTACACACAGGGGTCAATCCCATTTCTGTGCCTTAGAAGGGTTTCTCTTACTTCAGTCCTATGAAGCATCCTGGCCTAGTGGAAAGAGCACAGGCTTCGGAGTCTAAAGATCTGGATTCCAAACCCAGCCCTGCCACTTGCCTGCAATGGGACATTGGGAAAGTCACATCTTCCTTGGGTCTGTTTCCTAATTTGTAATACAGAATACCTTTTTTACCTCCTTCTTATATTGGGAAATCTTTGTGGTACAGGGATTGTGTCCAGTCTGATTACTTTGTGTCTACCACAAAGCTTAATATAGTACTTGGCAAAGTGCTTAACAAATGCCACATTGATTAAAAATACTGAATTCACCTGGATACCTACAGCAGCTTAGTTTTCCAAAACCGCCTTATTGGGATGCAAAATGCCAAGAACGAGTGTGACCTAGTTGAAAGGTCACTGACCTGGAAATCAGAAGACCTGGGTTCTATTCCCAGCTCTGCCACTTGCCTGCCATGTGACCTTGGGTAAGTCACTTTGCTTCTCTGTACCTTAGTTTCCTCGTCTGTAAAACGGGGATTCAATACCTGTTTTCTCTTCCCCTTAGACTGTGAACCCTATGTGGGACAAGGTCTGTGTCCAACCTTATTAACTGGTATTTTACCTCAGTGCTAAGAACAATGCCAAGACATATAGTAAGAACAAATATCACAATTATTATTGTTAGGGAAGGAAAACCACCTATAGCTGCCCTAATTCTCCCTCCTGCTAGAATATTTCTCTTGTCTCTTCCCTGACCCACCCTTGCTTAGGTCTTTCCCTCGCTCTTCACCCCACCCCACAACCCAAAACTCTGTCTCTCACTGCAGCTCTCACTCCTGCGCCTAACAGCCAGTTAGGAAATGAAGGGATTGGTTCCCCTGCATCAGAGCTCTGGCCAAGGCTGTCCCCACAATTCCTAAAATCTCCTTAAAAGCTCAGGCAGAAACCTCAATAACTTCCTCCTTATATTGCCACATGATGCAATACATTTCCTCTTGTGCTTCAGTAGCATTTCCCAAGCACTCAGTACAGTGTTTTATTGGGAGCTCGGTGTGGGCAAGGATCATGTCTACCAACTCTGTTGCATTGTACTTTCACTGAGTGCTTAGTACAGCGTTCTGCACCAAGTAAGCACTCAATGCCATTGATTGATGTTTCATTTAATAGGCAAATATCATTAATACTCCTACTACTACTACTACTACTACTAGACAGAAAGACTTTAAGGAACCAGTAGCCCTATCCTGGAATATAAAATATGAATATGGGAATATTTAGCCCAAAAGACAATTCCTGCATTACTACAGAGGAAATAAGACATTTGAGAGCATACAACAATAAAAAACAAAATCAAACTGATTTACAAATAGAGACAAAAACCTATGGCAACGAATCTTCCAATTAAGTGGATTCTAGTCATTCATGACTGTGAAATGGCATGGGTGCTTAACTGGGTTTATCAGCAAGGATTATTTTTAGTTCAGTGCACTTTAATGACTCCAGTAACGGTTAACTGGCATATCCAACTCATTTAAATAGCATCTTGTTGTTATCTCAAGTGGTGGAATGCTGAGACCAAAGTAATCCATGGGTACAAGGACAAACTAAGCAGTGGGTTTTTAGTCATGTGTCTCTGTCTGTGAGACCTCTACCTACCACGAATGTCTGAACCAACTTCTAGAGCAGTCCAACCAATAGCCCCTATAATCCAAATGACAATCAAAGGTGCCGAGCCCTGTACAAGCCCTTGGGAGAAACCGCAGAGTTGCCAGACATTCCCTGTCCCCAGACAGCTTACAATCTAGAGACAAGACAAACTCACAATTAGGTCCCTAAGCACCCACCCCTGACGTGAGCATCAGAGCAAATGCTCATCACATGACCCATTCTCTGGAGGAAGGGGTAACACAGGAGGAGAGTGGATGACCCATGCTGTATGGTAAACTGAAATAAGGTTACTGCCACTGGATGGACCGAAAAAAATGTTTTAAAGACATGAGGAAACAAATTCTCAAATGATGTGTTTGGAGAGAGCAGCATAAAATAAGTCAACTGGGCAAACGGAAATTAGTAATGGGGTGATAAATCTTGGAACAGTGCTTTGGAAAAATTATAAGACAATGAGGGAGAAGTGAAAACAGCCCAAGGTGGGTAAGCATAATACTACTACTAATAATAATATTTGTTAAGTACTTACCAAGTGCCAAACACTTTAGTAAGCACTGGAGTTGTGACAAGCGAATCAGGTTGGACACAGTCCTTTATCCCACATGGAGCTCAGTCTTAACCCCCATTTTTCAGATGAGGTAACTGAGACACACAGAAGTGAAATGACTTGCCCAAACAGACAAACAGACAAGTGGCAGAGCTGGGATTAGAACAAATGTCCTTCTGACTCCCAAACCTGTGCTCTATCCACAAGGACATACTGCTTTTCGGCCAGTTCAGTAATTCAGCTGAAGCCATTCTCCTCCCATGCACCACCTCCTCTCTCTCCTTTACTCCAATGACCTCCTGCTCCATTCACCTCACAGACTCACCAAGCTGGGCACACAATCTCCATAACAGAGAAGCAGCATGGCATAGTGGATAGAACATAAGCCTGGGAGTCAGAAAGCCATGGGTTCTAATCCCACTTGGCCACTTGTCTGTTGTGTGGCCTTGGGCAAGTCACTTCACTTCTCTGGGCCTCAGTTCCGTCATCTGTAAAATGGGGATTAAAACTTTGAGCCCAAAGTGCATCAGGGACTGTTCCTAACCCAATTTCCTTGTATCCACCCCAGCGCTTAGTACAGTTCCTGGCACATAGTAAGTGCTTAACAAATACAATAATAATAATAAACTATTCAATCTCTACCCTCACCAATTCTGAAATTCCTCTAACCTCACCTGCTTTCTTTCCCATACACCCCCAGCACACACAAATCTGTCCTGTTTTCCCACAGAGACTGCCATTCTTTCACCCCCCTCCAGTATTCTCCAGCCATCCTACCCCATTTGGTCTCCATATCCAAACTACCTTCTCCTGACATACAAATCAACACACTCAACACCACCCTATCCACTGAACTCAACTCCCTTGCTCCCCTGTTCCTCCCCCAGGCACATACCACTAAACCTCAACCCTGGATCAGCTCCACAGTAAGCTTCCTGCACTCCTGTGCCCGAGCTGTGGAGCACTGTTGGAAGAAATTCAGACATTTCCCTGACCTTGTCTACCTTAAATACATTCTTATCTGCTTCAATTTGGCCCTCTCCACTGCCCGACAAGAATACTTCTCCTTCCTATTTCACTCCCATATCCACTGACCCCATCAGCTGTTCCAGACATTTAATTCCCTCCTCAAACCTCCTGTCCCAGCCCCCACCATCTCTTTCCCCTAACAACCTAGCTCCCTACTTTATCAACAAAATGCAACCATCAGGCATGATCTCCCTAAAATCTCCCCTGCTCTTCGCCAATCCCCCAACTTCTTCCACCTTCTTCCACTCTCCCTATGTTCCCTGCAGTAACTCAAAATGAAATCTCTTTCCTCCTCTCCAAATCTAACCCTCCACCTGTGCTTCTGACCCCATCCCTTCATACCTTTTTAAAATACTCACCCCCTCCCTTCTTCCCTCCTTGATTGCCATCTTCAACTGTTCACTTTCTAATGCTTCTTGCCCACTGTTTTCAAACATGCCCATGTATCCCTTAACCTAAAAAATACTTTCCCTTGACCCTACTACTCTCTCCAGATCTCCTTCTACCATTTCTCTCCAAACTTTCTGAGAGAGTGGTTTACACCTGCTGTCTCCACTTCCTATCGTCCAATTCTCTCCTAGATCCCCTCCAATTTGGCTTCTGCCCCATTCACTCCACAAAGACAGCCTTCTCTAAGATAACCAGTGACCTTCTCACCAAATCAAATGGCCTCTACTCCATCCTAATCCTTCTAGGCCTCTCAGATGCCTTTGACACTGGAGACCACTGCCTTCTCTTTGAAATAGTATCCAACCTTGGATTCACTGACGCTACCCTCTCCTGGTTCTCCTCCTGACAGCTTCTTCTCAGTCTCTTTTGCTGGCTTCTCCTCAGCTTCCCACCCTCTAACAGTAGGGATCCCTCAGGGCTCAGTTCTAAATCCCCTTCTATTCTCCTGCTACACCCACTCCCTCAGAGAACTCATTTGCTTCCACGGTTTCAGTCATTATCTAAGTGCAGATGATTCCCAAATCTACATCTCCAGCCCTGACCTCTCTTCTTCCCTGAAGTCCCGCATTTCCTTCTGCCTTCAAAGACATAGCTACTTGTATGCCCTGCCAACTTCTCAAATCAAATATGTCCAAAACTGAACTCCTTATCTTCCCACCCAAATCCTGTCCTCCCCATGTCTTTCCCATCAGTGAGCTTATTGTCTCTGGGGCATGCTTATTGAGTGGAGCAATAACCCAGAGGAATGCTACTATCCTCCCTTCTTCACAAGCCTGTAACCTTCTCAATCCACCCACATATTCATTCTGTCACCAAATCCTATTGGTTCTACCTTCACAGCATTGCTAAAATCTGCACTTTCCTCTCCATCCAAACTGCTAACATGCTGATCCAAGCACTTATCCTATTTTGCCTTGACTACTGTATCTGCCTCCTCTCTGACCTCCCAGACTCCTGCCTCTCCCCACTCGAATCCACACTTCACTCTGCTGCAGGAATCAAAAACATTCAGTGCATTCATTCATTCATTCATTCATTCATTCAATTGTATTTCTTAAAAGCTTACAGTGTGCAGAGCGCTGTACTAAGCAATTGACTTCCCTCTCCTCAAGAACCTCTAATGGCTGCCCATCCATCTCCGCATCAAACAGAAACTCCTTACCACTGGCTTTAAAGCACTCAATCAGCTCGCCCCACCCTACCTCATCTCATTAAATCTCCTACTACAACCCAGCCTGCACACTCCACTTCTTTAGCGCAGTTTCCTCACTGTGCCCTGATCTCAGCTATCTTACCACTGATCCCTTTCCCACATCCTCCCCCTAGCCTGATACTCCCTCCCCCTCCATATACACCAGATCACCACTCTCTCCACCTTCAAAGTGTTACTAAGTTCACAACTCCTCCATGAGGCCTTCCCTGATTAAGCCCTCTTTTCCCCATCTCACTCTCCCTTCTGTGTCGTCTATGCACCTCAACCTGTGACCTTTGGACACTTGATATTCTCTCCACCCCCAACCTCACAGCAGGTATGCACATCTTTAAATTATATATTATAAATTGATTAATATTAATGACTGTCTTCCCTTCTAGCTTGTAAGCTTGTTATGGTCAGGGAATGAGTCTGCTAATTCTATTGCATTGTACTTTTCCAAGTGCTTAGTACAAAGCTCTGCATTTAGCAAGCTCTCAGTCTGATTGATTGATTACCTGCATGCAATATGAGCAGGATTGTGGGTCAGGAACTGGCCTTGTAACACTAACGTGCTCTGATTTAAAAAGAAAAAAACACACCACCAATTTTAGCTTTGTCCTCAAGTTCAAAAGACAGCTATATGCATGCATATATACTGTAGGATTCAACCCATTTGACCAATCAATGGTATTTATTGAGCACTTACTGTGTGCAAAGCTCTCTACTAAGCATGTGCAAAAGTTCAATAAAAATAATAATAATTATGTATTTGTTAAGCACTTACTATGTGCCAGGCACTGTGAAGTTGGGATATGTGATCCCTGCCAACGAGGAGTTTACTATATTTAGGGCATGTTTAATGAGAGGAGAAAATAATCTGGAAACTTCAAGGATTCATCTCCTTGCTTTCCTCATCCCGGCTATTTTCATTAGAGTGAAGTCCAATGAATATAGCAGGGTGACACATATCAACCTCCTATATCTTGGTTATCATTGTTGCCAAACAATAAGCATCACTGAAGGCCAGGGAGGGTCTCAGGGGTCAATCTCATGAGTTCTGGACCTGAGTGGCCCAGTAGTCACTTTAGTGGCCCTCCTTTGAGTAGGACTGGTTCGTGAGGTGAAGATTCCTTCAGTGTTTTCAGTGACATTTGTGGTCTCCCAGGGACCTGGTTCCTCCAACTCCTCTTTGAGCTGATCAAAATCTAAGGAAGAGGATGGAGGAGACTACCAAATCACACCATTCCCCCCAGGGGTTACCGCTTAGTCCTGACCTAAATCTCTGAGCCCTATTAGGGTCCCTGAAACCATTTTAGAGCTCAGGGGTTTGAGTCAAGTTGCCCAGACTGAATTGTATTCCCTGAGTATCCATTCACTCTTTACTAGCCAAAATCAAGTACCTCATTGAATGACTCAGAACATCTGTCAACTCCTGGAAATCATCACACTGATACTCAAGTGGCTCCATTTACTGTACAAAGATCAACCCTGAAATAGTAAAAGGGAAGTTCATTTTTAACAGATGCTTTGACCATTCCAGAAATTATTAAAATCTCTTCACAACACACCCTTGCCAATAGCAGACAAGCAACCTAGTTTCCTGAGCAAACCTATAACTTCCTTTTTCAATAACTGAAGGATGGCAAAAGGACCATGGAATGAGATTTTACAAACTGACAGTTCACTGAAACTGATGATTAGTTTTACAGTTATCCATCTCCTAGGGGTTTTGAGAGAAACTATGCCCATTGGATAATTAAAAATTCATAAAGTTCCTTGAGCTCCTCAGAGGACAAGGGTGAATAAATATTAAACAGTGATAATAAGGATAATGATGAAATTATTATTCTAATCTTCATCATGCACATGCCTAAGTAATTCTGGACTACTTTATCATCAGCCGCACGCTCCCACACATTGCAACAGAACTGGTTTGGGAATCAAAGTTCCTTCAAATCAGTATTTCTACAATCAAACTGTCTCAGCAGGAGAGCAAGGTAAAAAAGGGACATTGGTGAGAATAAAAAATAAGCAGACAGGAAAGTAATTGAAAGGGAAAGTAATTGAAAGTAATTGACCGGGAAACAGCATGGCTCAGTGGAAAGAGCACAGGCTTTGGAGTCAGAGGTCATGGGTTCAAATCCCTGCTCCGCCACTTGTCAGCTGTGTGACTTTGGGCAAGTCACTTAACTTCTTTGGGCCTCAGTTCCCTCATCTGTAAAATGGGGATTAAGACTGTGAGCCCCCCATGGGACAACCTGATCACCTTGTAAACTCCCCAGCGCTTAGAACAGTGCTTTGCACATAGTAAGCACTTAATAAATGCCATTATTATTATTATTATTATTATTATTAAGTAACAAATTCAATAATTTAAAAACTGAAACAGAGGGAACAATTGAAATTATTTTATCTGAAGTTGATTCATTTTTTACAAAGCAGAATAAAACTTTCAGTGGTTAGCAGAATTTCAAGGAATTGCATCTCTAACCCAAGTCAATCAGTCAATTGTATTTACTGAGCACTTACTGTGTGCAGAGTACTTTTTAAAAATGGTGTGTGTTAAGCGATTATTATGTGCTCTGTACTAAGTCTGGGGGAGATACAAGCTAATCAGGTTGGACATAGTCCATGTCCCAAATGAGAAGCACAGTCTTAATCCCCATTTTACAGATGAGGCAACTGAGGCCCACAACCATCTTACAGTCTAGAGAAGCATCATGGCCTAGTGGATAGAACACAGTCCTGGGAGTCAGAAGGTCATGGGCTCCAATCCCGGCTCTGCCACTCATCTGCTGTGTGACCTTGGTCAAGTCACTTAACTTCTCTGTGCCTCAATTCCCTCATCTGTAAAATGGGGATAAAGACTGTGAGCCCTGTGTGGGACAGGGACTGTGTCCAACCCAATTATTTTGTATCTACCCCAGAGCTTAGAACACTGTCTGGAACATAGTAAGCACTTAACAAATACCATAATTATTGTTATTATTGTTAGAGGAGGAGACTGGCTTTAATATAAATTAATAAATTACAGACATGTACCTAGAGAAGCAGTGTGGCTTAGTGGAAAGAGCACAGGCTTGGGAGTCAGAGGTCATGGGTTCTAATTCTGGCTCTGCCACTTGTCAGCTGTGTGACTTTGGGCAAGTCACTTAACTTCTTTGTGCCTCAGTTACCTCATCTGTAAAATGGGGATTAAGACTGTGCTTCTCATTTGGGATATGGACTGTGTCTCATCTGTAAAAGGGGGATTAGGACTCTGAGCCCCACACGTGACAACCTGATCACCTTGTATCTACTCCTGGCTCAGCCATTTAGCTGTGTGACCTTGGGCAAGCCAATTAACTTCTCTGTGTCTCAATTCCCTCATCTGTAAAATGGGGATTAAGACTGTGAGCCCCACGTGGGACAACCTGATCACCTTGTATTCCCCCCCACCATGCTTAGAACAGTGCTTCACACATAGTAAACACTTAACAAATACCATCATTATTATTATTATTACTCCAGTGCTTAGAACAGTGCTTGGCACATGGCAAGAGCTTAACAAATACCATTATTATTATTAGTACTATTAGTTGCTGTGGGGCTGTGAGTCATGATCACACTATCAGCAGAACTCAAAAGCATGGGCAGGGCACAGCCCCCAAAGGTACTGGACACTCCTGGACAGAAATGTGGAAGAAGGTGTCCCCCTTTCCCATGCCAACCAAATAAAGTATGGAGGAGTGACTGGGGAATCCAGAAGCCCAAATGGCCCAAAAGGAGAGGTAACAAATACTTGCTGCCTCTAGCACTCTGGGCAGTGGATACAGACTAGCAACACCTGGTTGCATAAAGCCCCTTTCCAGAGTGTGTGATAGCCCATCTGTCTTTGGAACCAGTGCACTAAGTGAGGGACCATTGGACGGGTGAGTGTCCTACAGCATGCTGGTGGGTCTGGGAGTTAAGTGTTTTGTCACGTGCAAATAAGCACATAAGTGTATTCATCTCAAGAGGGAAGCATTCATAGGGCAGAAGTCAGGTACTTTGCCATGTGCTAGTAACACAAATATATTCCTCCAGAGAGAGAAGTGTTCATGGAGCAAGATCTAGGCACTTCAACATGTGAGAGTAACTACATGAGTGTATTCTTCCCGAGAGACAAGTATTCATGATGCATAGGTGCTTTGACACATGCGAGGAACTCAGGTTGAGTGGACCAAACTAAAAATAAGCATATTCATCCTGGAAGGGAAGTTGAATTTGCCGCATGTGAATAACTAAATAGGTGCAATCCTCCTGAGAGGGATGTTCAATTTGCCATGTGGAATAAATTTTGCATGGTTCAGCCTGACTCAGGTCTCTCCCTCTCATTGCTCCAATCCTCGTGAGCCCACTGTTGGGTAGGGACTGTCTCTATATGTTGCCAACTTGTACTTCCCAAGCGCTTAGTACGGTGCTCTGCACCCAGTAAGCGCTCAATAAATACAATTGATTGATTGATTGATTATGATAGGTGTAAAAGCAGCAATGAAGAGAGAAAAGGGAGCCAACTCACTCCCTTCCCCTTCCCGCTCCTGGCCCCTGGCTTTCTCAGGGAGTCTGGGGGAGCAGGAGGGATGAGGTCAGTTTTCTTCTGAAACTTCAGATTTCTTTGGAAGAGTCACATTATCGTGTTCTTCATCATTATCGCCCTGAACTTTATTTTGGATATAAAAGCATCTTTATCTGCATCATCAATGAAAAATATTGCTCTCGCCTCTAAAATTAGTTTGTTCAAGTGTCCAATTTGTAGCTCTTCTCAATGAATGAGTCCAAAAGATTGCCTAAGTTAATGGAATAGAGTATTGAGTTTTTTAAAAGCATAAAAGTTTACAATTAAATTTGGGTTATTAGAGAGGGTATTAGAGATATTTTATGGTAAAAATGTAATTTTTAGGATGGTTGCCAAAGAAATCAACTGTCACATGGAATTTCCAAGTTGTCACTTTCAGAGACAAAATACTGGGCTGGCCTGGAGCATATCCAGTAATGGCATTCCTATGTCTCATGTTTCCACATTCCTTATGGAGAAGCAATGTGGCTTAGTGGATAGAGCATGGTCCTGGAAGTCAGAAGGACCTGCGTTCTAATCCCAGCTCCACCACTTGTCTGCTGTGTGACATTGGGCAACTTCTCTGTGCCCCAGTTATCTCAACTGTAAAATGGGTATGAAGACTGTGAGCCCCATGTGGGACAGGGACTGTGTCCAATCTGCTTATCTTATTTCTACCCTAGTGCTTTGAACAGCTTTTGGCACATAGTAAGCACTTAACAAGTACTGTTATTTTTTATTTCCTTATGTATTCAATCAATCAATAGCATTTGAGTACTTACTGTGTGCAGAGCATTGTACTGGGTGCTTGGGAGAGAAATATACAATTAAATCGGTAGGCGCAACCTCACATTGAAGGAGTTTACAATCTAGTGGAAATTTTCAAGTTTCCATGTAAAAATTTCCAAAGTTTCAAAAGAATATTGTCTAAGTTGTTAGTAGTGAGATAAGTGATAACTTTATAGTCCTCTATGTGACCGGAAAATGAATGATGCTCATTTGATTAATTATGGTCCAAAAAGTATGGCGATGATGACATTTTTGTAATTAGATTAGTAAGAATTGCAATATTGAACATTTTATATGTTGAAAATAAGATTAATGGTTCAGGAAAACTCATCTTTCTAGACCAGCCCTTTCATATAATTGCACCTAAATTTATCTTCAGGACCTGCACTTAGCCAAGTAAGACAAAGAACATATTTATAGAAACAAGCTTCTTTGTATACCTTAAGGAGGCACCTAACTAATATCTATAAATTTAAAGTTTGTGCATTTAGTTGGTAACTATGGAAACAGATTGATCATTCCCACAGAGCCAGTCCCTATATTTTTAACCTTGTTTTCTGCCTTTCAAAATGTCTAACAATATAATCTGATTACTTTGTCTAAGATTGTATTATCATTCAAACAACCATCCAGAGAATGTACATTAAAGTAATCATGCTGCACCATTGTATAAAGCTTAAAACATCCTGACACAAAAGTTTAAACAAAATCCTTCTCAAAGAATCTTTTCAAACAAATGAGGAAAGAGATTTCATCAGGGAAGCATTGGATTATGCATATCTGCCTGTATTTTTTCCTGCTCATCTTGCTTCATAGCACTGTATCCACTATGTCCCCAGACTGCAAACTCTCTGGATGTGAATAGTGTCTTTGATATTGACATCAATTTCAAGGGCAAAGTAAGTGTGAACCAGAATCCACTGTAGACCTTAAAATATACTTGACAATTTACATAGTAATAATAATAATAATGATGATATTTGTTAAGAACTTACTATGTGCCGGACTGTCTCTATATGTTGCCAATTTGTACTTCCCAAGCGCTTAGTACAGTGCTCTGCACATAGTAAGCGCTCAATAAATACGATTGATGATGATGATGATGATGCTGGGATAGATACAAGGTTATCAGGTTGTCCCACGTGGGGCTCACAGTCTTAATCCCCATTTTACAGATGAGGTAAATGAGGCTCAGAGAAGTTAACTTGCCCAAAGTCACACAGTTGACAAGTGGCGGAGCCGGATTAGCACCCATGACTTCTGACTCCCAAGCCGGTGCTTTTTCCACTAAACCATGCTGCTGTACCTCGATCTCATCTATCTCACTGCTGACCTCTTGCCGCTGCTGTGCCTCTGCCCTGAAACACCCTCCGTCTTCATATTTAACAATCACTCCCACTGCCTTCAAAGCCTTACTGAAGGCAGACCTCCTCCAACACGTCTTCCCCAACTAGGCCCTTATTTTCTCTTCTCCCACTCCCTTCTAATTCATCCTTGTACTTGGATTTGCACCCTTTATTCATCCTTCCATGAGCCCCACTAATGTAATTATGTGATATTGTACTCTCCCAATCGCTTAGTACACTGTTTAGCACACAGTAAGTGCTCAATAAATGAGATTGATGGAATTTCCAACACCATTGTTTGACCAGACTACAGGTAGCAGAATTTGATATCAGCCTAAATGCTCTGTTGGCAAATTAAAATCTGAATTTATGTAGGTTTTCCTTTGGGAAAAAATGTATAACTTCAGTTTTATTCAGGCTTTGTTAGTATACTGTATTCACAATGATCTGCACACTTCCTTGTATTTGCGGCTCTAAAGGATAGTCACTAGTGTACAGTAATGCCTGTGTAGCCACTTCAAGGAATGTCGATAATCTTCATATTGTGTTGAATTAGTAGTTTTCCAGTGGATCAGAAACTTATTCTGATCTTAGTTTCCAGGTCCCTCATCACATTCTTAAGCACCATAATTGAATATTGTATGATGAAATCTATAGTAAAAGTTGATCATCTACTTAAAAATGATTCTGTACTTATTCTGATGACACTTAATTTCTTAAATAGCTCAGCTAACTGATATTCAATTGGTAAAAGATGAACTCAACTGAATTACCCTCAGGGCCCACTTTATTAGTTAAAAAGTGCTTATGGGACTAATACTTAGCATTCTGTAAACATTAGCTCATCAATCCATACACAATTCTCTGAGTATGATTATCATACTTAGTTTACAAATGATAAAACTGCTCATTCAAGAAAACTGAGACAAGAAATAGATCTTGCACTTCCTCCAACAGACCCATAACTTTGAAATTCAAGCACAACTCCAGTGCCTAGTTTATGGCATTTAATCAAATATATTTCATATAAAAGTGAGTCAAATTTTGTTCTGGAAGGCAAAGCAAAGCTACAGAAATGTCAAGATAATCTGTGGAACAGAACATCATTTCTAATCATCCAGACATTGGCTAGATTATATAATTAAATTTCTACCTGTGGAAATCCAAGGAAACTGCAACATTCCAAAATTAATACAGACCTCATAGATAAACGTTTTAGCTCAAACCACAAAGCCTTTAACTGGAGTGCAATGGTTTCCCATGCATAGATTTGATCCATCCAGCAGCAATAAATACCAGTTAGTTGCCAGTGCTGTGCTAGTTCCCATCATTAAATTCCTTTTTTGATCACAACTTAGATTTGATCTGTCTGACTTTTTTTTAAGGTTCCAGTATTACAGTCTCTCATGCTAATTTGTCTTCTAATGCAGGAATTCATAAAACCACAATAGCAAGAACAGTGTTTTATCACTTTGAAGAAAAGAGACAGATTTAAACCCAGTGTCTGTAAAATGCTACAAGAATTTGGTGAAAATGTTTCATAAATACCTATTTGATGACTCTTCAGAAGGGAAGAGAATGTTTTGAAAGATTCATAAACTCAAATTTTCAACACTGTAAAAGTGACAGTGAGAGTCTTTCAACTTAAGCCTACCTGGAGCTCCCTCCCCATTTAAATTCAGTAAACCACTGCTTGCTCCATTTTGAAAACTCTTACAAAACAAAACCACCCTCTCAAAAAAAGCCCTTCTTTAGGAAGCCTTCTCTGGTTAATCTTCCTTTATCCCCTATACTACAACTTCAACCCTTCCTCATCACCTAAACACTTGGGTATTCACCCCTCACCAGAGCACTTATGTACATGTCTTTAATCTCTCTTGCATCCCTCCATAGACTGTAAACTTCTCTGTAGATTGTAAATGCCTTTGGAGCAGGGATTGCATCTCCCAACTCTGCCACACTGTAGTTTCCCAGGCACTTAATACAGTGTTCTGCACAAAGGAAATGCTTAGTAAATACCATTCATTTATCAATTTCCCCAAACCATAATTTTATTATAATGTCAGTCTCCCCCACTAGATTGTAAACTCCTTAAAGGCAGAGGTTGTGCCTACTAACTCTTTCATACTCTCCTAAGAGTCTATTATAGTACTCTATACAGAATTATTAGCAATAAATACTATTGATAGATAAACCAAAGAGTAACTTATTTCCCCATGTGATATGAATGCCACAGACAGATTTAGCTGAAGAGGTCAATTACAAAAACACATCCTAATGTGCCAAAGAGTTGATAGGATAAGAAGTTTACATCAGAGAGAGATTTCCCTTATCCATAACTACCACAGGACAAAGTGTTTGGACTTCCACTTAATTCCCACGAACAAAGTTCATATTGGTTAATCTCCTTGGAAAGCTTCTAGACTCTAGACTGTGGGCTTCTAGGATGGAATGTAAAAGCTCAAGGACTTCTGTAAGTGGTGACAATCCACAGTGGTATTTGAGTGCTTACTGTCTGCAGACCACTGTATTAAGTGCTTGGGAAAATACGAGAGTTAGTAGATCCACTCTGTCCCTTCTCCCTTCCTTAACTTCCATCTTCAACAGCTCACCCTCCACTGGTTCCTTCCCCTCTGCCTTCAAACATGCCCATGTCTCTCCCATCCTAAAAACACCCTCTCTTAACCCCACCTCACCTTCTAGTTATCGCCCCATCTCCCTCCTACCATTCCTTTCCAAACTTCTTTAACAAGTCATCTACAAGCGCTGCCTCGAATTCCTCAAAGCCAACTCTCTCCTCGACCCCCTCCAATCTGGCTTCCGTCCCCTACATTCCACAGAAACTGCCCTCTCAAAGGTCACCAATGACCTCCTGCTTGCCAAATCCAACGGCTCATACTCTATCCTAATCCTCCTCGACCTCTCAGCTGCCTTCAACACTGTGGACCACCCCCTTCTCCTTAACACGCTATCCAACCTTGGCTTCACAGACTCCGTCCTCTCCTGGTTCTCCTCTTATCTCTCCGGTCGTTCATTCTCAGTCTCTTTTGCAGGCTCCTCCTCCCCCTCCCATCCCCTTACTGTAGGGGTTCCTCAAGGTTCAGTTCTTGGTCCCCTTCTGTTCTCGATCTACACTTACTCCCTTGGTGACCTCATTCGCTCCCACGGCTTCAACTATCATCTCTACGCTGATGACACCCAAATCTACATCTCTGCCCCTGCTCTCTCTCCCTCCTTCCAGGCTCACATCTCCTCAGGCCTTCAGTACATCTCCATCTGGATGTCTGCCCGCCACCTGAAACTCAACATGTCCAAGACTGAACTCCTTGTCTTCCCTCCCAAACCCTGCCCTCTCCCTGACTTTCCCATCACTCTTGACAGCACTACCATCCTTCCCGTCTCACAAGCCTGCAACCTTGGTGTCATCCTCGACTCCGCTCTCTTGTTCACCCCTCACATCCAAGCCGTCACCAAAACCTGCCGGTCTCAGCTCCGCAACATTGCCAAGATCCACCCTTTCCTCTCCATCCAAACCACTATCCTGCTCATTCAAGCTCTCATCCTATCCCATCTGGACTACTGTATCAGCCTCCTCTCCGATTTCCCATCCTCTTGTCTCTCCCCACTTCAATCCATACTTCATGCTGCTGCCCAGATTGTCTTTGTCCAGAAACACTCTGGGCATGTTACTCCCCTCCTCAAAACTCTCCAGTGGCTATCAATCAACCTACACATTAGGCAGAAACTCCTTACCCTGGGCTTCAAGGCTGTCCATCACCTCGCCCCCTCCTACCTCACCTCCCTTCTCTCCTTCTACAGCCCAACCCGCACCCTCCGCTCCTCTGCCGCTAATCTCCTCACCGTGCCTCGTTCTTGCCTGTCCCACCATCGACCCCCAGCCCACATCATCCCCCTGGCCTGAAATGCCCTCCCTCCCCACATCCACCAAGCTAGCTCTCTTCCTCCCTTCAAGGCCCTACTGAGAGCTCACCTCCTCCAGGAGGTCTTTCCAGACTGAGCCCCCTTCCTCCTCTCCCCCTCCTCCCCCTCTCCATCCCCCCCGCCTTACCTCCTTCCCTTCCCCACAGCACCTGTATATATGTATATATGTTTATACGTATTTATTTATTTATTTTACTTGTACATATCTATTCTATTTATTTTATTTTGTTAATATGTTTTGTTTTGTTCTCTGTCTCCCCCTTCTAGACTGTGAGCCCACTGTTGGGTAGGGACTGTCTCTATATATTGCCAACTTGTGCTTCCCAAGCGCTTAGTACAGTGCTCTGCACACAGTAAGCGCTCAATAAATACGATTGATTGATTGATTGATTGATTGATTGATTCACTCCCTGCTCCAAAGGAGTTTACGGTAAATATACCTTATATGTCAGTCAAATCCAAAGAACCCACCCAATGCTAGAAAAATATAAGGGGAAAGAGGAGACATTCAAAGAGCTGTCTTAACCTTGTAATCAGCTATTCAGGTTCAATCTCTGATTACTAGCACATATGTTACCTAATCTTATCCCCCACTGGTCCTCTTTCCAGGTGGAAACCAGAAGTGAATGGTTACTGCATTTTTTAGTTTCTTAAAAAGTAGATCCTAAGTTAGTTTTCCATCATTAACTAGTCCTACTTTCCCATCCACTTGTTTTACAAAGCAAAACTAGGCCTAACTAAAGAGAATGATTTTTAAATTTTTTAAGGAGAAGAAACTCTTGCTACATATGGTAAACCAAGAAAAGGACTGTCTAACAAATAAAGGAAACATGGTAAATTCATTCTTAATAGTATTGAAGGAAGTTTGGAACAAGAAGCTTAGCTCACCAGAAATTAATGAATGTTTTTCAAAGTGCTTATTGAGAAAAATAATCAAATAAGAGAATTCTTGCAAATGTTGAACATAAAACAGCAGGTCCAGATGGCATGCATTCTAGGATATTAAACTAACTAGCTAATGAACTTACTGAACCACTTAAAATTATGTTTTGAAAAATGAGGACCTGCTAAAAGA
Organism: Tachyglossus aculeatus; assembly: GCF_015852505.1. NCBI lineage: Eukaryota > Metazoa > Chordata > Mammalia > Monotremata > Tachyglossidae > Tachyglossus > Tachyglossus aculeatus. Next base: position 98,917,748 of record NC_052069.1, read on the forward strand.
TACCAGTTAGGAAAAAATATCAATATGCAAAATAGAAAATGATTCTAGAAAATGTCATCTCTCCTACTTGGACATTGGACAAATGGTTGGATAAATTCATTATTTAAAAAGAAAATAGCCAAGACCCAAACCCCATAGACTTGCAAATAAATCATTTCACACAATACCACTTTTTAACTAGATTACATTTGCCTATTAATGAAACACTGTGTATATCATACTGCACTTGCACAGGAACAAGCATTTTACAATTTTCTTGTAAATTATTAAATTTATTAATTTGAAAAATTCTCTCAAATTTTCTTGGATGGAGTGTCTATCAAATGCACTGAAAACTGCTAGAGAGACCGTAAGGCTATGGGCAGGGAACATTTCTGACAATGCTGTTGCACTCTCCCAAAAGCTTAGTACAATGCTCTGCATGTAGTAAGCACTCAAATATGATTGATTACAACATATCCATACTGAGACAGGATAGGGGCAAAATGAGGCACAATCTTACTTATAAGTATTAATGATTTGGAAGAAGGATTAAATAGAATGCAAAATGTAGATCACCCCATGCTCTGTGTAAAGGCATGTTTCAAAATAGATACAAATATAAAATGCTATAGTTTTGGACAATGATGAAATTGTATTTAACCGCAAAAGCCGCAAAGTCCCCAAATCTTGAGAAAAGTTATCCTGAACAAGAATATTAACTGGATAGGAAAGGTCTAGAAATCAGAAATGCTTACAGGAATCTGAAGAATTCAACCATCCACTCTCACGGTTACTTTGTAGAAAGGGAAAAATGTGCAAGCTCTATGTGTTGTCCCAGTGTGTATACTTTCAATAAAGTATTCTACCTGATCAGGGTACCAGCAAATTGTATTTTCCAAGTACTTAGTACAGTGCTCTGCCCACAGTAAGTACTCAGTAAATACAAATGAATGAATAAATGAATGGGCAAATGCCTGAATTCTGCCTATAGGAGAGTCTGATTCTGATGGCAGACCCAAAGATAAAAGGCAGTCACTTGGGCTGAGTACACCATTGATTTCTTGTTACTTCAGAAGTTGTCTATGCATGTCTCCTTGTCTGCTTTCCCCTTCTTTGCCCTCTCACAATCTTTCCAACTCTTGAAATCAGTACAATTTGTCCAAAAGTAAATATACTCTGGATTTCTCTAGTAAAATTGTGAAAGAGTTGGAAAGAATTGGTAAGGGGTGCAAAGGAGAAAGATCATGGAAGGGGGGAAAGGAAAATAGAAAGGAGAGTAAGAGAAAAATAGAAGGCAAATGAAAAAAGTGAGCCCTTTACAGAAGCATTGTCCATCCTTTAATATCACAGGTAAGAGAATTCCTTAAATACTACAATTTGGTGCAGGGTTTAATCAATCATATTTGAGCACTTACTGTGTGCAGAGCACAGTGGAAAAAGCCTGGGCTTGGGAGTCAGAGATCATGGGTTCTAATACCGGCTTCAACACTTGTCAGCTGTGTGACCTTGAGCAAGTCACTTAACTTCTCTGGGCTTCAATCACCTCATCTGCAAAATGGGGATTAAGACTGTGAGCCCCACGTGGGACAACCTAATTACCTTGTATCTCCCCCAGTGCTTAGAACAGTGCTTGGTACATAGTAAGCTCTTAACAAATACCATTATTATTATTACTTGGGAGAGTTCACTATAGCAGAGTTGGTATATGCATTCCCTGATAACAACAAGCTTACAGACTAGAGCGCAAGACAGACATTAATATAAATAAATTACAGATATGTACGTAAGTGTTGTGGGAATGAGGGAGGGGTGAATAAAGTAAGCAAATCAGGGTGATGCAGAAGGGAGTAGAAGAAAAGGAAATGAGGGCTTAGTCGGAAAAGGCCTCTTGAAGGAAATATGCCTTCAATAAGGCTTTGAAGGTGGCAAGAGCAATTGTCTGTCGGCTAGGAAGAGGGAGGGCGTTCCAGGCCAGAGGCAGGATGTGGGCGAGAGGTCAGTGGCAAGTTAGAGGTACAGTGAGAAGGTTGGCATTTTTCTGCTCTAATTTTTCTGCAGAAAAGTGTGAGGGTTGGGTTATAGGAGGAGAGTAGCAAGGTGAGGTAGGAGGGGACAAGTCACTGAGTCCTTTAAAGCTGATAGTAAGGAGTTTCTGTTTGATGCAAAGGTGGCTCGGCAACCGCTGGAGGTTCTTGAGGAGTGGGGAGACATGGACTGAATGTTTCTGTAGAAAAGTACAGAAAAGTTAAATATGGACTGGAGGGAATGTAGATTAAAGAAAAATCAATCATATTTATTGAGTGCAGAGCACTGTACTAAGTGCTTGGGAGAGAATAACAGGGTTAGTAGACATGTCCCCTGACAAAACAATTAACAGGAACTGAGAATGAATGTAAGTTTGCGCATAGGGGTGACAAAACTCAATGAGAGAGTTTTATTTATTTATTTATTTTACTTGTACATATCTATTCTATTTATTTTATTTTGTTAGTATGTTTGGTTTCGTTCTCTGTCTCCCCCTTTTAGACTGTGAGCCCACTGTTGGGTAGGGGCTGTCTATATGTTGCCAACTTGTACTTCCCAAGCGCTTAGTACAGTGCTCTGCACACAGTAAGCGCTCAATAAATACGATTGATGATGATGATGATGAGAGAGGGAATTACTATGAGGATTCATAACAGACTACCTAAGAGAGTCACATGAAATGTAGTAGTAAAATGAGCTTCTGTCCATTTGAATGAAAACACTGCCGTTATAAAAGCAACCATCTATTCTAGAATATTTTTCCCCATGAAAAATGACAAGTTCCATTCCGCAAATCTCTTAAGTATATTAATATTTCAGAAAAATTGTAGGGAGTAATTCTGTTCAAGATCACATTGTCACTGACTTTTTCTGTCACATATACCATTCCAGCCAACATAAAACAAGTGACATTCATAGGGAGCCCTGGTCATTCACCAGGCACATAGCTTCGTTTGAACACACCCCCACCCCACATTCTCTATAAAGCTCAAGGAAATGAAGTGTTGAATTGATGAAATGCCAGCTCATAACATGCATAGATACAGATATAAAATATTGCTGAGGACACCTTTTGGTTGAATGTAATCGTTCCTGGCAACTTAAGAGCTTTTGTGAAGATTGCCTTCTGGTCTAGGTGGGTGATTATTCATAATATTCCATAGATTATCTAGGCTATCCTTCACATCACAGACACTAAGCTTCCTGGGAAACAATAAGCCTAATAAAGTTCAGTGAACATGTGGGAAACCTTTTGAAGTTTTGAGTTTTTTTCCAAAGCACTTTGGGATCTTGATAGAAGGAGTACAAAACAGGGGCAACTGTTCAATATAAATTTGCATTTTTTCATCCTGAAGACTTTGCAGGTTAAAAGGCATAAAGAAACTTCCAGGGAAGGCAGTAGTGAGAGATATGAAATAACACTGCAGCATGTGTTATTAATTTAATAGAAAACATTTTTTTTTGCCCTTGATGTCAGAGGTAGGGAAAATACAGCCCAGGGAAAAATGTATTTGCCTCTTCTACCCCTAGTGACTCCTTCCTTTATTCCCACCAGTCACCGGCAGTAACTTCTCACTTAACTGTAGAGAAGCAGCATCGCTCAGTGGAAAGAGCCGGGCTTTGGAGTCAGGGGTCATGGGTTCAAATCCCAGCTCCTCCAATTGTCAGCTGTGTGACTTTGGGCAAGTCACTTCACTTCTCTGAGCTTCAGTTCCCTCATCTGTAAAATGGGGATTAAGATTGTGAGCCCCACTTGGAACAACCTGATCAATCTTGTAACCTCCCCAGCACTTAAAACAGTGCTTTGCACATAGTAAGTGCTTAATAAATGCCATTATTATTATTATATGCTCTCATTTTTAAGATTGTGGTGCCAAGGGTTTGCTGAAACATTACAAAACATAAAAGAAAAATGCAAAAGCTGTTTGCAGGAATTTTAGAACATCTTACTGTTTTCTCTTGCTGGTATGATTATAGTCAGGAACCAATTCGACCAGCTATGACCTAATATTGCTTGTCATGACAAGTGAGAAACATGAGAAATACGATGTAGCTGTAAATCAGAATGTAGTCCAGTGGTGATGATCTTTGTCACCTGCCATATCAGGGAAAGTGCAAGGAAAAAATATCAAGACCCACTGTCTAAACCTTGCAAATTAGGACACAATTTGACATAGGTTTGGTTAAATTACTAAGGAAACATCCTGTGAAATTCATCAAGTTCCTAAAGTGACTTCATGACTGACTCATTTCCCATCCCTAATCATATTCTAGGCAAACACACCTGATGATACAACAAGAAACTGATGTTAACACCTGCCCTGCTGTTCAGCCCTCAGACAGTTAGGGTGCAAGCACCCCACAAGTCAGAGAATCAGTTATCAATCATATTTGCGTGCTTACTGCTTGCAGAGCACTCGGTAATGTACAAGATAACAGAGTTGGTAGACACAGTCCCTGCCCCCGATGAGCTTGCAGTCTACTTAGGAGTGCATACTAAAAAAGCACACAGAGGATATTCTATGGTTTTCATAATTAGTGCTTAGCCTGAAGACTACCCATGTGTATACTCTAAGAAATCTCACACAAAGAATTTCATCAGGAACACACTGTAGAATGTTGACACTGAATTCACTTTGCTGTTGTCCACTGATGTCTTAAATTGACAAGAAAATCAAGATTCAAATCTAGGACAAAAACTTCCTACCTGACTCTTGCCTGGCACATAACTTTCCCACCACAAATAATTACAATAATAATGATGATTATGATAATAATGATGATGATGATAATGATAATAATGTGCTTACTAGGTAGCAAGCACTGTACTAAGTCCTGGGATTGATAGAAATTAATCAGATCACATAGTCCCTGTCTTACATGGGGCTCTCAGTCTAAGGAGGAAGAACAGCCATTTAATCTCCATTTCCCAGATAAAGAAACAGGCACATAGAAATTGACTTGGCCAAAGTCACGCAGCAGGTCCCTTGACTCCTAGACCTGTATGCACTCCACATGGGACACTGCATCTCAGTTGTTGACACCCATCATCTTCCATATTTCTAAATCCTGAAACATTGGCATTTCCCCTAATCCCTTCAACTCCTACTTTCAGTCAAGTCATTAAATCCTGTCAGTTTTTCCTCCTCAACATTTTCCATATCCACCCCTTCCTTCAGATCCAAATGACCACCTGTCATCCAAGAATATCATATCCTACCTTGGCAATTGAATCAACCTCTTCATTAGCCTACCTGCACATAGTAACTCCCCTCTCTAGTCCATTCTTCAATTCTGCCGCTTGCATCATTTTTCCAAAATGACAATCAGCACACATCAACTCACTCTTCAAAAACCTCTAATAGTTCTTCATTCACCTTATCAATCAGAGCTATTGGCTTGAAACCACTCCATCTGCTCTTCCCCTCCTACTTATCCTTTTTTTTGTCCCCATCTCCAACTATACCCTGACTCACATTCTTCATTCTCCTCAAGCTAGCCAATTCCTGACTCACTGTGCTTCACTTCCACCTTCAGTCTTGCTCACTCCCTCCCCTCCTTCTGGAATTCCATCCCACCACACCATAGTTTCCCCCCCAACCCCCTCATCTTGAATACCCTTCTGAAATCTCATCTACTCCAAGAGGGCTTCCAGATTAAGGAGGATGTAATCTGGGGAGAAAAGTAATTATCACCTTGGAACTTCTGCACTACCTATTCACTTGTTTACTCAAAACCAGCTGCATCACTTATATGTACATATATGTTACAAACCCTATTACTTAAGCTATCCTCTTTTCCTACCCATAGGTTATTTTTTGTGTCTGTATCCCCTATTAGATTATAAACCCCATGGGGGCAAGGATTTTTTCTATCACTCTACTATAATCTCTACTAGACTAAGATTCTTAAAGACAGGGATTATGTATGTTAATTCTATTATACTCTCCCAAGTTCTTAGTACAGTGTGGTGCACACGGTAGGTGCTCAATAAATTCTATTGAAGTATTGGAGATTTTTTGAGGAGTCAGAAGACAGGTGCAGAATGATGTTTGAGGGAAATGAACAGGCATCAGAGTGAAGTAAGGACTGGAGGTGGGGAGGCTGGAGGCAGGGAGGTCAAGAGGTCAGCAAGAAGGCCGATGCAGTAATTGAGGTGGGCTGTGACCAGCATCTGGACCAGCTTGGTAGCCATTTGGATGGAGAGGATAGGACATTTGGATTGAGGAGAGGAATGCACTCTACACTTCTTGCTAGCACTGTTGCTGTCAAAGACTCAGCCCCCACCAGGTTTAGGCTGCTGGAAACAGGTGAAAGGGGAGGGGAGACAGAAGTAAAGCAGATCTAGGGGTTTCTGTGTGCACATCAAGTCAGAACCTAGACTAGAGCCCAGGTCTCTTCCTGACGAAGCTGGGATATTATTACATCTATGACTCTCTACACTACGGACCCAAGCAATCAATAAATCCTATTTGTTCTTGGGAGAGTGCAAAATAACAGAGATGGTAGAAACGTTTCCTGCCCACAACAAGCTTACAAGCACTTGGTGCAATTCTCTGCACACAGTAGGCACTCAATGAATACTATTCATTGACTGGGGCTTCTTGCTTCTTTCATTCATTCATTCAACCATATTTATTGAGCACTTACTATGTGCAGAGCACTGTACTAAGCACTTGGAAAGCACAATTCAGCAATAGAGACAATCCCTGCCCACACCAGGCTTACAGTCCAGAAGGAGGGAGATAGACATCAAAACAAGTAAACATGCATCATTATAAATATATAGAATTATAGATATATATATATGTCAAAACAGGAATTAATATACATAAACAGGAATTAATGTAAATTAGTAGAATTATATAGATATGTACATATATACACAAGTGCTTTGGGGAGGGAAGAGGGGTAGAGCAAAGGGAACGAGTTGGGGCTATGCAGGGGACAGCCAAGGAAAAGGGGAGCTTCTGAACAAGGAGAAATAATAATAATGATACTTGTTAAATGCTTACCAAGTGTAAAGCACTGTTTTAAGTGCTGGGGTAGATATAAGTTATTCTGGTTGGACACAGTCCCTGTCCTACATTTGCACTCACACTCTAAATCCCCGTTTTACAGATGAGGTAACTGAGGCCCAGAGAGGTGAAGTGACTTACCCAAGGTCACACAGCAGACATGTGGCAGGGCCAGAATTAGAATCCAGGTAGTTCTGAATCACAGGCCCATGCTCTATCCACTAAGCTACATTGTTCCTCAGCAGACAAGCCACAGAAAGCCCCCCATTAGCGCCATTAACCACATGAAGTTGTGCCTCAGTTTCCATTCGACTTTATTATCCTGTACCTACTCCAGCTACAGTGCTTGATACATAGTAAGCACTTAAATAATGCCATTACTACTTTGAAACCAAGATCCAGTCTAAATCAAAATTTTATAAAATGTTTTCATGTCCAACCTTCTCTAAGGCTGGGAGATCCAGGTTTTCCATAGATGTCATATCTATGGAAGCAGCATGGCTTAGTGACAAGAGCCCAGGCTTTGGAGTCAGAGGTCATGGGTTCATATTCCGCCTCTGCCACTTGTCAGCTGTGTAACTTTGGGCAAGTCACTTCACTTCTCTGTGCCTCAGTTCCTTCATCTGGAAAATGGGGATGAAGACTGTGAGCCCCATGTGGGACAACCTGGTGACCTTGTATCTCCCCCAGTGCTTAGAACAGTGCTTGGCACATAGTAAGTGCTTCACAAATACCATTACTATTATTATTATTATTATATCTCACTTCTTAAGCAGTTTCATCAATATCATACTCTCCTAAACACTTAGAACAGTGCTCTGCACATAAGTGCTCAATAATTACCATTGATTGATAAGCCTTCCTCAGGTTCCAATGGCAAGGTGTACTCAACACTTAATTCTGGAACCTAATGAGAAGTGAAAACAGGATAGAAAACGCAACAGGGGGAACAAAAAACAAACTAAAATGAAGCTTAAAAACAGGATAGAAAAGGTAGTGGGAGAACAACAAAAAAAATGAACAAAAGATACTATATGTTCTTTCCTAGACCCCAAGGCATCTTTCATCCTGTTTCAGATTCAAAATCCACTTAACTCCACAATACCACCACAGTGGTTGTGGAAACAGAGCAAATCATTTCTGCAGTCATTTGATTTAGTGATCAGGAGGAACATAGACCATTTGATTATTCTTAGCTACACTATCCATCTGTTTGGGTTAAATCAATATATTTAAAATATGAAGGGCAAATAATCTTCTTCAGCTTAACTTGACAAGAATGACAGTAGGAAGCCTCTTCCTTGTAGGTGGTTGCAAAGGTTCTTGGGGGGATTTATAATCCCCACCCCCACCCAATGGCCCTGACAGTCCCTACCTGTCTCATGGCAAGATTTCTACAGGGCAGGAGCTGCAGGAGGCAAAGGGAGGAGAATGGTTCAGTGAGTGATTGCTATCTCTAATAATGCTCTCTAGCCAAATTAAGCATGGTGCCACTGAGAAAGGCTCTACATACTTCTTCAGTGACAGTGTATGAAATCTCCATCACTGCTCAGAGCAGAATCTCTGGTGGCGTGGATGGTATCACTTTCTTGATGGGGACTACCATTTCATCTAACAGCAGTGATCTATCCTGAAGGAACAGGCATAACCACAGATCACAGAGGGCTAATGGTACCCTTGTGTTGCTCACCAAATGAATATGTCATGGAAATGGACAGATACACATTTTTCATGCATCAACTAAGGAGAAAGATGACATTTACTGGCCTGGGGAATCTCTTACTATTCTTTATTTTCCAGTTCACACCTCAGATTTCTAAAAGAAAGATTGTTTTTAAAGAAGCAAAACCATAGACGAGTCCAGCTGGGGCCTTGGCCCAAATGATGCTATATTTTGCTCTCCCACTTTCTATTACTTCAAATGACAAAGTCTGTATAATTTTTGCTCCCAAGGGGAGTTTAACAAGCAGTACTGGAAAGAAACTGATGGAGCTCCATCAGGGTTGACTATAGCTTTAATTTTAGCAAAATAAATCAGGAAAAAAGAGACTGCAAGGTAGAAAATGGTACTGGATTGATCCTTTTGATGTGTTTTTGTTGATTTGCTTAGCTCAATTTATTAGAGAATTCATCTGGCTGTCAACAAGCAGTAAGTAAAGTTCAGACCCACCACTATAACACTACTTAGAGGACACTTCAGATGATGAAATTCATCAATGTGTGACTGAAAAGGCCAATGAAGGATTCACAGTCTGGCTTTCACACACACACACACACACACACACACACACACACACACACACACACACACACACACACACACCCTTGTGCTGTTAGGTTGGACACTCCCAACAAACGCCTGGTCCTCTTTTTGCATTTGCCTCCTTGACTGTTAATCCTTAAGATTCTTTTACTCAAAGAAAGTCACTTTCCCAACTGCCACGCACTACACTGGTCCATCTTCTGCAAAAGACTCCCAATTTTCAGCTGGGATACAGCGTGGTCTAAAGCTTTGTTTTAATGTATCCTTACAGTGGGTTTTTTTTTTGGGGGGGGGGGTTTCCAACTATTTGGATATCCTGCTCTGTCTAATCGCCTCTCATGTCCCACCCAAACCAGTGGCATTAAGACGAGCATTCTAAGAGTCTGACTTTATTCAAGCTTCATAATTCATTATCCCATCTTGCCATCTGATGCTTAATGCAACCTGTAAATAACACTGATAAAACTGTTAAAGGACTGATCCCAGAGGTAAAGTCAGACAGTACTAAATCTCCACAGACTTTCAGTTTGGAACATAATACCATGCTGCTATCACATTCTGGCAGCCTCGCAAAGGATGTTGTACTGGTCTTCTTGATTTAATTTTTTTACTTCATTGTCTATTGTTGCATTATTGGCTAGTGTGCTGCCTAGGTAACAGATTTTTATGACAGCACTGAGTTCTCTATTTCAAGTGTAAACTACTGAATTTATACATGGCTTTCCCGGTGCAGGTTGATACGTCACCTACAGTGCTTTGCACACAGTAAGTACTCAATAAATACAATTGAATGAATTTCATTTAGATTTATCATCAGTTCAAAAATGTCTGATTCAAATAAGATATTTTGAATCGTTCACAAATCTTCTTAGGTGTGCGCCTCCAGAGTGCAGTCATCTACATACAGCAATTTGTAGGTTTCTGGCCCTAGGACCTTGGATAATGGATGAAATCTGTTGAGTTGGAAGAGTTTCTAGTATTGCTCAAGCATATTTTAACACCTGCATCTCTTGTTTCATGTTCCAGCATTGCTGCATAGAATAAATTGAACAGAACTGGGCTCATTCTGCCCTTTCTCCACTGGTGATGGAAGTGGATCAGATAGGGCTCCTACCAGGCTCTGATTCAATGAGCCTTGCAGTCTAGAAATAGGCTCACAAACTTAATGAACTTTTCAGGGCAGCTAAATATGTTATGCAATTTCTAGACCCCATATCTACTGATGAAACTTCAGTCCTAGTAATGTGAATGCCCTTTTCATCAACTAGTCACAATCAAATGCCTCTCTAAAATCTAAAATAGCCATGAAAACTTGTTGCCAACTTGTACTTCCCAAGCGCTTAGTACAGTGCTCTGCACACAGTAAGCGCTCAGTAAATATGATTGAATGAATTGAATGAATGAAAAACTTGGACACTTATTGCTGAGTGAACTGAACACACCTGTAACCAGTTTTATTAACACACAAACCCTAATTTCTCATAGAAAGTAGCTCAACAAATTTTGAGTATGGCACGGCATGTTATATTCACTCTGTGGAAGCTAAGAAAAGATAAAGGACAAGAACTTCATGCATGCTTAGGCGAATAATCTTCATCCTGCTCCTGATATAAACTCTTGAAGTGCATGGATTCAATCATATTTATAGAATACTTACTCTGTGCAGAACACTGTACTAAGTGCTTGAGAGAGAACAGTAAGCATTCCCTGACCACAACAATCTTACAGTCTAGAGAGGGAGGCAAACATTAATATAAATAAGCTACAGATATATACATAAGTGCTGTGGAGCTGGGAGAGGGGATGAATAAAGGGAGCAAGTCAGGGCAGTAGGGATTTGTCAGAAAAAAAAACCAGTGAACAGATCTAAACCTGAGAGCAACCATATTTAAAGCTCTAAAAAAATTACACAACTGCATAATTCATTCATTCAGTCATATTTGTTGAGCACTTACTGTGTAAAGAGCATTGTATTAAGAGCTTGGGAAAGTACAGTAGAGCAACAGAGAGACAATCCCTGCCCACAACGAGCTCACAGTCTACAGCGGGGGAGACAGACATCAATGCAAATAAACAGACATCAATATAAATGAATAAAATTACAGATATATATATATATTTATATATATGTAAGTGCTGTGGGGCGGGGAGGGGACAGGAGCAAAAGGAGCAAGTCACAGCAATGCAGAAGGAAGTGGGAGATGAGGAATAGTGGGAACTAGTCTGGGAAGGCCTCTTGGAGGAGGTGCGGCTTCAGTAAGGCTCTGAAGGTGGGGAAAGTAAATGTCTAGCAAATTTGAAGAGGGAGGGCATTCCAGGCTAGAAGTAGGATGAGCTTTTTATCCAAAAGCCATGCCCTCCACAGTTGATTCCACACACCTGGAAGGGACAAGGTTAGGGAGGGGGCATATGCATTTGTGGCCCCCTCTGGCTAATGGAACTTGAGCTGGGCTGGAGGATGTGGTTTTACTGCCCCAGTCTACATTTGTAAATCTCTTTGGAAGTAACACAGCCCTATGCTAAAGAAGGGGCATGCTGAGCAGGTCAGACCCATTCTGAGTTGTGGCTTCTTTTAGTAAACGTCTAATTTCCTCTGGCCCAAGATGACTACCCTGCCACAAAAGTCTCCCCAGCTCTCCACCCCTCCACTAAATTCCATTCTCTGATACCGAATAATTCAAACACTACCAGTTTCCACCTAGTGTGTGTTACTGGGCCACTCCTTGATTATGAGAGGGCAAGAGGAGAAGGCGAGGAAAAGATGGGTGAATTGGGGGGTCAGTGGATGAGAAACAGAAATAATTTCTACTGCTGTAATTTTTAATGATCTAAGGAGCTAGGATCTGAATAGAAAATAAAACAGATGCTATAACTATTTTAATGTTGGGCTTTTTTATATAGTCTAACAGTTGAGCACTTTAATGCCTTGTGCCAAGTTTTATTTTCAAAGCAAGACAATAAGAACGATAATGCATACATGTGGGTGAAATATAATTACACAGCACACTGTTTTTGCTGCTGCTATTTTTAAAACTCTTAAACTAACCAGTTGCATTTTTAAAATAATGTTTTCCTTTCAGCCCCAAAATGCAGTGCTGTTAATTTAAAACTTCTTTGTTACCTCACAATACTTTGCAATAAATCAAAGCCATCTAAATTAGGCTAAATTGTCTTTCTGCAAAAAAAAAAAAAAAAACACTGAGGCAGGAGAATCCTTAACTCTCTCCACAATAGTTTATCCATTTATAGCTATTTATTTCGAGAACATTTTATTGAACCTATTCAATTGCCCAAATTTATTTAAAAGCTCTCTAAATGGTTCCTTGCCTTAGAGTGTGTTTCTAACAATCCATCAAAAATGTGGCCCCTCACACCTAAACACCTTTTATTCTTCTCTCTGCCCCTATAAGACCCCTGGCTCCACTGACAAGATGATAATGTTGAGGTGGATTTCATAGGCCTCCATTTCCTACGACCTTTAGTGATCAGTAGTTGCTTAGTATAGAGGTGTCTGGGAATCATAGAATTTTAGGGTGGAGGCATCCAGGGGAACATGGTCAGTAAACCCCATTCAAAATGCAAGGACTGGCCAAGAAAAAAAAATGACTCAGGAAGGTTCTGTATGTCCTTCAGGAAAATGGACAATAGTCTGGCAACAGTGTGGCAATAAGCTGCTGATTAAACAGGTTTATAGATAGTTGTAATGCCCAACCTTATAAAGACCTGATTTTTCTCCAGATGTTTACATTTGTTTTCTCAGGCCGGTTCATCAATTACACCAATGTACCATACTTGAAAACAGAATCCCCCTTCTTGACTGTGAGCCCGCTGTTGGGTAGGGACCGTCTCTATATGTTGCCAACTTGTACTTCCCAAGCATTTAGTACAGTGCTCTGCACACAGTAAGCACTCAATAAATACGATTGAATGAATGAATGAATGAATGAATGAATGAATGAATGAAAAGCTATCCTAAACGAGAATATGAAAGTCCTTAGAGAGCTGGGATGTTTATTGAACACATGTTTTCTGAGCATGTAATAAGTTCTTGGGACTATATGCTATCACTGGGGTCTGCAATAGAAATAAATCTGGCTCTTGCAGCGGAAGACAGAATCTCTGATTTCAAAAGAGCTTAAAATCTTATATATAGGCTCATATATTTGTATTTTCATACTTAGTAGGATCCAATGAGAAGCAGGGCATTTAAAACAGCCATCCAGAGCCTTGGGCAGAGGGGAGGCCTGCAGAATCCTACAATATACAGTGTTCAGGATGCTGACAGGGTGGCATGACCAGAAAGTGAGAGAAGAGTCAGGAAATGTCTCTTAGAAGACATGACTTTTTAGAAGGGCTCTAAGGGAACTGAATAGTGAGAATAGGACGAGAATTTTAAAAACAAAGAAAGCACTATTCATTAGCGTGATTTTGTGAGAGATATATACAATTAGTAGGAATCTAGTGACATCTAGCATTGTTACTGTCTGAGAGCATCAATGCCAGGTGCATATTTTACAAAGATGCTTTTATTAGTCTCGTCCTAAAACTTTTCCCAATGGCTATTCTCTTTCTGAAAATCATTCTGCATGTGGCTAGTGAAGAGAGAAAGAGGCAATCCTGATGGCAAATGTGAGTATTTGTTCCTTCCTCAAGAGCAGGAACACCTGGAAGGGAAATGTTCTAGTCAGGAACCATGCAGTGGATAAAACTTTTGAATGAAGATATAATAAGACGATTATCCTACAATTGGACCATAAAGAACCCCAGTCATGGATACAATCACTGAAAATTACCAGACATTCGCAACATAAAAATGCATCAGTCACAGATACAATCACCCAAATGACTACAATCAGTAGTAAATCTTAAAGCAATTACAACTTTTGAAGAATTGCTCTATCTAAAGATTATTTAAATAGCAATGGTATATCTCCAACATTGCCAACCAGAGGTGAAAACCCTGATTACAGAAAAGAGTTTTGGCACCAGAAATGCTTCATTTTTGTGTTCCCAAAGGCATCTTGCCTGTTGGTTGGTCTTTATGAAAAATGAACAGTTCCCAGAGAAGGTACCATCATTAATAACATTTGGGGGTCTATTATGTACAGAGCATGGGTCTAGACTAATGGGAACAAACAGTAGAAGACAGAATCTCTGATTTCAAAAGAGCTTAAAATCTTATATATAGGCTCATATATTTGTATTTTCATACTTAGTAGGATCCAAGTCCCAAAGTCTCCATTGCAAGTAAAATGGTTTCTGAGATACCTGCTGCTCCTAGCATCAAAATAGAAGAGAAAGAATAGAAATATGCAGTGAAATTTTGGCTTATCTATCTGCCGCTCGAAGTTTGAAAGGAAGCCTTATAAGCAGCAATTTACTAAGAGGCCAGGCATCAGTTTCTCCTTAAGGCTATGCAGAGAAAAACTAGGAAGTGCAGCTTTTCAAGTAGCATTGGCATTAATGGGGAAAAAAAATCAGTCACTTTAAAATTCGAAGGAGATGTTATCCTAGAGTCTGCCTGCCTCTACCAAAAATCCTTGTATCACTTTTTCCTCCAGGGCTGCCTTCAGTTCACAGATTCTTACTCTTGGCTTTAATTCAAGGCTGCAGGATTGATTTTTCATTTTTGAACTCAGAATCTGGGCCAATGCTAATCAGTACAGAATTGCAGTATCCTAATAAACTATGTTCTCCCCAAATAAACGTTGAGTAAACTGAGTCAGAATCTCCTGGGTTTAATCTTCCCTCCAGGAATGTTATGCATTTTAGAAAATTGCACTGATACTTTGAGATAATTCAGAAATCATTTAATAAATGATTGTGTCAGGTCATGAAATGAGATTTCTCTCCTCTCATGTATTTGCATCTGAAGACAGATTTTTTTTTTTGGAAATGGGCACACTTCCTTAATGGGAAATACTGATTCAAAGAAAATCAATACACACACACACACACACACACACACACATATGTGTATATTTATATTTATACATATATACATATGTATATTGGTGGAGCCGGGATTTGATATATGTATATGTATATATATATATATATATATTCCTGGCTGCCCCATATAGAGCAGGTCTCTTTCTTTTTTAAGATCAATCTTTGAGATCAAAAAGGATAACCCTCCTACCAGCTGCTGCCAACCAAGCTGATCTATTTGCGCAGAAGTCTCCTGCTATGTTAAATTGTTTGAGACAGTGCTGCATCATATCCTTAATTCATTTATTCTGCTCTCCCTAATTGTATGTGCCCCTTTTTATGGTGTATGCATCATACCACAGATAGTTGAGTATCTATTCTCCTCACATTTCCTGCCTAACAAGATGTGTGTATTACTTTAATGCTCCACTTACTTCACAGAAGCAGCAAAACCTGGGGGAAATAGCACAGGCTAGGGAGTGAGAGGACCTGAGTCCTCTGACTCAGTTCTGCCATTCATCTGCTGTGTGACCTTGAGCTAGTCATTTAACTTCTCTATGCCTCAGTTACCCCATCTTTAAAATGCGAATTAAGACAGTGATCCTAATATGGGACATGGACTATGTCCAACCTGGCTATTTGTATCTTCCCCAGCACTTAGTGTCTGCCACATAACAAATACCAAATACCATAACAAATACCATAACATTGGACACATTGTTGGTAATTTTGGCCTGACATTTTATCCTTGCTATGGTTTAGAGATGATGCTAGCAAAACAGCTGAAGAAACCCTGTGAGTACTCTGTTGTTGATCTAGATTTAGTATTCAGAGAGAAAGTTGGGCAACTCTACAACTTTATAAACATTTAACTTGGAATGGAGCTTGACACTGCTAGATGCTGTGCTTTTTATTTTAATTCTGTTCTCTAGTTCTTTGTCTAACTGTGCGTTTTTGGGTATTGGTCTGATTAGGAAGCAAAATCCAGTGAAAGGAGCAATTCAATTAATTTTTCTTCCCTTATGTGAAGGGTTTTTTTTCTCCATGTGGAACGCATTACTTCTTTTTCCTAAAATTATAAGGCATGTCACTTTAATAATAATAATAATGATGGAATTTGTTAAGCCCTTACTATGTGCAAAGCACTGTTCTAAGCGCTGGGGGGATACAAGATGATCAGGTTGTCCCACGTGGGGCTCACAGTCTTAATCCCCATTTTACAGATGAGGTAACTGAGGCTCAGAGATGTTAAGTGACTTGCCCAAGGTCACACAGCAGACATGTGGCAGAGCTGGGATTAGAACCCATGACCTCTGGCTCCCAAGCCCATGGTCTTTCCACTGAGCCACACTGCCTTAATCCAACTAGCCGCAAATCTGCCCTGGATATTAGCACAAAGGAAGCTTGAGAAACAGTGTGATGGCTGCCCTCTTTATTAATGAATCACGATATACAGCTTAAATCCATAATAATTGAATAGTGGTAGTTTAATGACTTACTATGTGGCAAGTACTATATCAAGCTCTAGAATAGATACCGGACAATCAGGTCAGGCACAGTTCCTGTGCCACAGAAGGAAGAATACGTATGGAAGCCCCATTTTACAGAGGAGGAAACTGAAGGCACAGAAAAGTAAAGCGACTTGCCCAAGGTCACACAGCAGGCAAAGGATGGAACTGGGATTAGAATTCAGGTCCTCTGAGTCCCAGGCCTGTACTTTTTCTACTACAGCACACTGTTTCCCACTAGATCACACTAGTCCTTAATATTTTCTTCCAATACCCTATCATGGGACTAGCATCTTAGAATCGATCATGACTCATGATGGGCTTTCTTGCAGTGCTCTACACACAGTAAACGCTCAGCCACAAGTGGGACAGAGACAGTGTCTGACCTGATCAATTTGTATCTGTAGGAGAAGCAGCGTGGCTCAGTGGATAGAGCACGGGCTTTGGAGTTAGAGTTTATGGGTTCAAATCCCGGCTCCACCAACTGTCAGCTGTGTGACTTTGGGCCAGTCACTTCACTTCTCTGGGCCTCAGTTACCTCATCTGCGCAATGGGGATGAAGACTGTGAGCCCCCCATGGGACAACCTGATCACCTTGTAACCTCTCCAGCTCTTAGAACAGTGCTTTGCACATAGTAAGCGCTTAATAAATGCCATTAATATTATTATTATTACCCCAGAACTTAGAAAAGTGTTTCCTGGTTAGAGCATGGGCCTAGGAATCGGAAGGACTGGAGTTCTGATGCTGGCTCTGCAACTCATCTGTTGTGTGACCTCGGGCAAGTCACTTAACTTTTTGGTGTAGCAGTTACATCATCTGCAAAATGGGGATAAAGACTGTGAGTCCCTTGTGGGACATGGACTGTGTCCAACCTGATTATCTTGCATCTACCCCGGTGCTTAGTACAGAGCCTGGCATATAGTAAGTGCTTAACAAATACCATAAAAAACCAGGACTTGACCCATAATCAATCAATCAATCAATCAATCAATCAATCGTATTTATTGAGCACTTACTGTGTGCAGAGCACTGTACTAAGCGCTTGGGAAGTACAAGTCGGCAACATATAGAGACAGTTCCTACCCAACAGTGGACTCACAGTCTAAAATGGGGAGACAGAGAACAAAACCAAACATACTAACAAAATAAAATAAATAGAATAGATATGTACAAGTAAAATAAATAAATAGAGTAATAAATATGTACAAACATATATACATATATACAGGTGCTGTGGGGAAGGGAAGGAGGTAAGATGGAGGGGATGGAGAGGGGGATGAGGGGGAGATGAAGGAAGGGGCTCAGTCTGGGAAGGCCTCCTGGAGGAGGTGAGCTCTCAGTAGGGCCTTGAAGGGAGGAAGAGAGCTAGCTTGGCGGATGGGCAGAGGGAGGGCATTCCAGGACCGGGGGAGTAAATAGTAAATAGTCCACCCATAGTAAATCCTCAACAAATGAATTTAATTAATTAATTGCTTAATACCACTGATTGATTGTAACCTCTAATATTTCTTTCCCAGCACTTAACAGGCACTTCTTCTCCATGTTTACAAACACTTTTTGAATCGACTGATCACTGCAGCCTATACAGCTTCCAATGATTACAAATTCCCTATCCCTACTACTTTACCCTTTTGCTTGTTTTCAATCTTCAACGAGTGCTTCCTCCCATCCTACAGTGCTGCTATATAGCGAAAAACAGTTCTGTATTCATCCTGCCTAGAACCCTCATCATTTTGTAAAATTTCAGTTTCACGCTCTCAGCTTTCATCTTTTCAGACTGCTGAGTCCTAATCTTTTCAGTCTATTCTCCTGAGGGAGCTGCCCAACCCCCAGATCATGTTTGTAGCCCTCCTCTGAATTTTCTCTGGCTCTGGCAAATAGATTGTCAGATTCAGAAGCCATGTAGCCCAGTGGATAAACCACAGGCCTGGGAGCCAGAGGACCTGGGTTCTAATCCTGACTTTGCCACTTATCTGCTGTGGGATCGTTGACAAATGACTTCTCTGTGCCTCAGTTTCCTCAATGGCAAAATGAGCATTCAATAATTGTTCTCCCTCCTACTTAGAACTGTGAGCACCATGAGGGACAGGGACTGTGTCAGACCCAGTTAACTTGTATCTACCCCAGCTCTCAGAACAGCGTTTGATACATAGTAAGCACTTAATAAATACCATAAAAAAGGGAGTGGCCGAAGGATTTTGCACATATCCTACAGATGGAATTGATGTTGGAAAGTTCTTGACACTTTCTATCCAATCGTTTCCCCTGTCAATCTTTCTTTCTTCAATCAGTCATATTTACTAAGCTCTTACTGTGCACAGAACAATGTACCTTTTTTTGATGGTATCTGTTAAGCGCTTACTATGTGCAAAGCACTGTTCTAAGCACTGGGGGCGGATAAAAGGTGATCAGGTTGTCCCACGTGGGGCTCACAGTCTTAATCCCAATTTTGCAGATGAGGTAACTGAGGCACAGAGAAGTTAAATAGCTTGCCCAAGGTCACACAGCTGACAAGTGGAGGAGCCAGAATTCGAACCCATGACCTCTGACTCCCAAGCCCGCACTCTTTCCACTAAGCCATGCTGCTTTTCTGCTTCTCTTACCTTAGTACACTTGAGCAAGTACAATATAAAATAATAAAGTTGCTAGGTATGTTCCCTGCCTACAACAATGGTCACCCGATCCCAGGAAAATTAGAAACACATTTATTTGTTTTAATTGTAGGGAAGCCCACTCTGCCACATGAATTAGCACCTGATGGGTGAAAATCAGCATTGTCTAGTGGATAAAGCACGGGCCTTGAAGTCCAAAAAACCTGGGTTCTAATCCTACCACTTGTCTGCTATGTGACCTTGGGCAAATCACTCCGCTTCTCTGTACCTCATCTGTAAAATGGGGATTAAGACTGTGAGCCCCATGTGGGTTATCTATAACCAACCTGATTAGCTTGTATCTATCCCAGTGCTTAGAACAGTGCCTGTGACACAGTAAGTGCTTAACAAATACCGCAAAAAAGTTGATAGAATATTTTATGATCTTCATCTACCACCAATAAACTAGACAAACAGAAATTATTAATATGAAAAAATGGAATCAACTACATGACAGAGAGCACTGCTATGGTATCAGGAAGGTCTGAAAACCTCAATGTTGAAACCTAAGAATATACTTTACTACCAGGGAGTGAGGGGTTGTAAGAAAGACTCGTGAGAATAGAGCCCAAGGTCTGGTGATTCAGTATATTTTAAAATTTTTAGTTGGTTTGTGCACACTGAAAACGAATGAAAAGAAAGGGAATGATAATGCGGTTGCTTGACCTCTTTTAATAATTGATGAAGGCATATGAAGCAAAGAAATATCATGTCTTCAGGGATCTTGTAGTTGATATTATTAAAAACAACATGTTGAAGAAGCTTCTCTAGTATTGCATAACAAGATTTGACTAATACTTTAAGAGTCCATTAACTTATGCTCAACTAATCTTGAATTACAATGAAAATCCTCAGAAAGGACATTTGATAGTCATGCAAATACTATATAAATTCATTTCCACTCTAGTGTGAATGCTTTCCCTTGATAAACTAGAAATTCTAATCCTTTTGTATTAAGGCCCAAAACTTGATATTTTAACTGTAGTGCAAAGAAAGTTGATCCCTATTAGCTTTAATTGAAATCTTGTTTTCAACAAGAGCTCAAGGCAAAACTAAAAAAAAAAAAGGAAGTGCAGGAATGAAATCGAGAATTCTTGCAACTAAAAAGGTATTAGCATATACAGCAATAAAATGTACCTCCAGTGAAGCACAAGAAGGCACTGACTCAGTTATCTTCCATCAGTACCAGGATGCCAATGATGATGATGATGATGGCATTTGTTAAGCGCTTACTATGTGCAGAGCACTATTCTAAGCGCTGGGGGGGATACCAGGTGATCAAGCTGTCCCACGTGGGGCTCAGTCTTCATCCCCATTTTACAGATGAGGGAACTGAGGCTCAGAGAAGAATAACAATAATGATGATGGCATTTGTTAAGCGCTTACTATGTGCAGAGCACTGTTCTAAGCACTGGGGGGGATGCCAGGTGATCAAGTTGTCCCACGTGGGGCTCACAGTCTTCATCCCCATTTTCCAGATGAGGGAACTGAGGCTCAGAGAATAATAATAATAATAAAGACGATGGCATTTGTTAAGCGCTTAGTATGTGCAGAACACTGTTCTAAGCGCTGGGGCGGGGGGGATACAAGGTGATCAGGTTGTCCCACGTGGGGCTCACAGTCCTCATCCCCATTTTACAGAAGGAGGATGATATTTATTAAGCGCTTACTCGTGCCAAGCACTGGGGAAGACCCAGAAGCCGGTAGCTTTGAGACCACCTTGGGGAGACGGAAAAGCCATCGTTTCGATGGAACGAGGTCTCCCACGGATAAAACCTCAACCTCTATACGGAAAGAGCTTCCTCGCAGCGAGAGGAAACCCTGGTGCCATGGAGTCGGCCGGGTTGCAGTGAGGTGCGTGGTCCCGCCCGGACTTCTGGAAAGAGGCAGGAGGCCGGGCCCTCCGCACCCTCCCGCCAGGCTTCGGGGTCGGGGAGAGGTAACTTCCTGATGCTCCAGATGCCCGCCCCGGCCCGGACGCCAATCTGACTTTATGGACAGCAATCCTCCTATTTGGTGAATTTCACAAAGGATTTCACAAAGTTCAGTTTCTGCACCGCTGGCAAAGAGGGGTGGGGAAAGAGATGGGGGAAGTTGGGAGGAGGAGAGAGTGTGAGAGAAGGTGGGGGGACAGCAGGAGGAGGTGGAGGGTAGAATTCCCTCCACATGTAGGTCAGGATCAGGCGGCTGGGAGTTTTGAGCAGAATGCCTCCCTCCCCATTTCCCAGAGGATTTACCTCTCCTCTCCTCCATAGAACATCAACCCCACTTCCATAGAATATCTCAGGCTCCAGACCCACTCCTTTTCCTCTCCTCAGTTCCATGGGGCTGAAGACAAATCTGGACTCTGGTTCAGTGCTCTGGTAAGCTCTCAATAAATACGATTGATGATGACTCTGGTTAGGACATGTGAACTGGCTCAAACACTCTCAAGGTTGCATCCAAACTGCCTCTAGCCCCCTGCCTCTTGTGGTTTCTGCTTTTGCTATGGAAATAGCCTAGGCCTGGAAGCCAAGGGACCCTTTGCCAGAATTTCTGATTTTGTTACAGAAAGAGCTTCCCAGGCCCCTGAAAGATGTACCACTGTAGCACAAGCAGCAGTGAGCATGACCACTTGGTTGCTTCCAAACTGGCCCCCCAACTCCTCCCTAACACAGGGAACTCAACAAAGAGATTTTCCCACCAATAATATCATGCCATGCACTCAATAGGCAGGGTGACCCACCAAAAAGATCCTGCCTGGGGGAATTCGGTCAGAGGAAAATGACTATTAGGGCAATATTTTATAACTTTAAATGATATCAAATCTTAACCTAATATATTATAAATTACTTATTTATGCCAATGTCTGTCCCCCACTCTAGGGTGTAAACTCATTGTGCATCTGCTAATTCTGTTGTATCGTACTCGTCTAAGCACTTAGTACAGTGCTCTGAACATAGTAAGTACTCAATAAATACCATTGATTGATTGATTGATTGATTGAGTGTTATAACTAGTGGAATCTGAAAAACAAACACTACCTGGAAGTTATCATTTGCTATGGGGGGTCATACATTAGTAAACTCCTAACCTTTGTTGTGCTTTCTTTGGTATCATAATTCAATTAACAGCAACAAAATTGTTCCTCAAACTACCTCAGTTTTTGAATCTTTGGAACAAGATGCAGGTCTTTTTTTAAAGAAAGGGGTCCATCTTTTGAATAAAATTAAAAATAGACCGGCTGTGTTGGGCTGTTTTGCAAGTTTGGCAAGTCCCTCATGCCTGGGACCCTCTATTTGACTTTTACTCTATGTTTCCAAACATTCAGAATGGTGTTCTGCATAAAATGAATACTTCTGCATACAGTGAATACTCAATAGACACTAATTCC
The DNA here is from genome assembly GCF_015852505.1 of Tachyglossus aculeatus. Classification (NCBI taxonomy): domain Eukaryota; kingdom Metazoa; phylum Chordata; class Mammalia; order Monotremata; family Tachyglossidae; genus Tachyglossus; species Tachyglossus aculeatus. The sequence continues at coordinate 98,940,500 of NC_052069.1, forward strand.
CAATTCCACAGGAAGGTGATTTCCTCCAGAGGAATAATAATAATAGCGGTATTTGTTAAGCACTTAGTGGTGCCTAACACCATACTAAGCACTAGGGTAGATATAAGACCAGCTCTTAGAACAGTGCTTTGCACATTATAAGCACTTAAGAAATGCCATCATCATCATTATTATTATTATTATTATAAGATAATCAGTGAGACCCAGTCCCAGACCCACATGGGTCTCATAACCTACAATGCAGGTAGAACGGGTATTGAATTCCTAATTTAAAGATAAAGAAACTGAAGCACAAAGAAGTTAAGTGATTTGCCTAAGATCACAAAGCAGGCAAGTGGCTGAGAAGGGACTGAAACCCAGGTCCTCTGATTCCTAGGCTTGTGCCCTTTCAACCAGGTCACTGCTTACCAAGAAGAGAAGCATATCCGTCAATACAAGATTTTCCATTGAGAAGATAATTTCCTTTTCCTTGAATTGGTTCATGACTTATGACTTTAGGATTGCTTGTTGGACACAGCTGGCCCATGTTGCAGACAATCAATCAATCATATTTATTGAGCGCTTACTGTATGCAGAGCACTGTACTAAGTGCTTGCAAGACAAGCGCAGTTCTAAGCGCAGACAAGATTTTCCTAGGAAATCTGAATACCCCAAGGACAAACCCCTTGAAGAATTGTCCTCCAAGAGTATTCCCAACTTCATCCACTGGAGAATACTGAACTGGAAGAATCTCTTGAGCATCCATTGATCTATAGTGTTCACAAGGATGCTAATAGATTCCTGTCGCACTGCTGACTCTATCTCTGGATTCCACTTGTCAAAACAGAGATCTTTTGAGCCAGCACTGACCACCAGGAAGGGTGTCCTGGGTTTAGGGGTTTGTCTTTGCCTTTCCCTGGAGATTTCTGGTTTTCACCTGATGTAATTGTTATACTTCTTTCCATGGTATTCAGGTGCACAAAACTTTACTTCAGAGCCAGATTTTTAAATGCTTTTAAGTTTCATAAGCCCCTCCTTAGGCAAGTCATTTCATTTATCTGAGCCTCAGTTACCTCATCTGTAAAATGGGGATTAAGATTGTGAACCATATGTGAGACATTCATTCATTCAGTCAGTCAATCATATTTGTTGAGCACATACTGTGTGCAAAACACTGTACTAAGCACTTGGGGGAGTACAATATAACAACAAACAGACACATTTTTGCCTACAACGAGCTCACAGTCTAGAGGGGGATACAGACATTAATATAAATAGATAGAGAAATAAATGAATAAATTACAGATGTATACAGATCTATACATATGTGCTGTGGAGATGGGGGGGAGGATGAATGGAGGAGCAAGTAAGAGGAGCGCAGAAGGGAGTGGGAGAAGAGGAAAGGAGGCCTTAGTCAGGGAAGGCTCCTCGGAGGAGATGTGGCTTCAATAAGGTTTTGAAGTGGGGGAGGGCAATTATCTGTCTGATGTGAGGAGGGAGGGCATTCCAAGCCAGAGGTAAGGTGTGGGCAAAAGGTTGGCAGTGAGCTAAACAAGATAGAGGTATAGTGCAAAGGTTAGCATTAGAGGAACGAAGTATGTGGGCTGGGTTGGAGTTGGAGAGTAGCGAGGTGAAGTAGGAGGGGACAAGGTGATTAAGTGCTTTTAAAGACAATGGTGAAGAGTTATTGTTCGATGTGGAGGTGTATCGGCAGCCACTGGAGTTTTTTGAGGAGGGGGGAAACATGGTCTGAAAGTTTTTGAAGGAACATGGACTGAAGGGACATGGATTATGTCCACCTGATTATCTTAGCTCAGTATAGTGCCTGGCACAAAATAAGCACTTAACAAATTCCATTTAAAAAAAAAAGTTTTCCATTGCTCAGAGCTAAGTATTTATTCTAAAACTCCCTATGTTTGGGCTCAGAAAAATGGTGATTGGAAGTTTTACAAAAATGCCTTCAGCTATTTTGAAATTTTAAAAGAAAAAAGAAGCACATTTTCCTGCAAAACATTTTAGGGTTCTTTTTCTCACTATCAACTGCACAAAGGTACTCCCAGCTTATCACATAATTAAATATTTATGAGAAATATTTTTTGCAAAATGCAAAAAGCAATTTTTAGCACTCACAACACACATTCCTGTGTTCCTCCAGCCTGTCACTCCCGCAATTAACAAGTGGCTTGTGTTCTCTGTGGCCCCTGATAAGGAGTTGCTCCTTGGGAAAAGCATAAAATAAATTACAAATGCTTTCCCAGAAAACTCCAGAGGAATATTTTCCAAAATTTGTAGCCCAGTTTCAGAAATATCTGCACTTTTGAGGTTCTGGGATGAACAGACCACCAGGATATACTTAAATTTGTTGTCCGCATTTTTCCATTTTATTACATCTTTTGCATCTGTCACCCCTTTTCAAATCAATAATTCCATGTCTGACAGTATCACTACGTTTTCCCCAAAATGAGAAGCTGAATATCTGGTTTATAATGATTATTGGAATGGGTAACCAAGGTAACTAGGATTAGATTGGGTGAGAAGACTATAAAAGGTATTACATTGCTATAGGGCTCAGGGTGCGAACAATAGCCTACAAGGAGACAGTTGTCCTCTTTCAAACTTTATTAACCAAGTGGTGGGATTGGATGAAAATAAGCAGGCCCCTCACTCCTCCTGTCTCTTTTTTTGGATAATGTCAGTTCTTCAGAATAGCCAGCACAGTCAGGGTTGTGACTGTTGAGAATGATTTTTACAAACTGCATGAATAAAAATAAGATAGGCCAAAATCAGCAGAGAGCAGGTGTTTGGTGGAAGGGGCTGGGGGAAGATGGTGACTCTTTATATGGGAGCAAGTGTGCTAGATTCAAGACAAATTATGTTATAAAAATCATTCTGAGCAACTGGCAACTCAGACCAGGTACCTGCCACTTAAAATGAGAAGGTGGTGGTGAAACAGTGAAGGGGTAATGGTTGGGGGAATAGCTGTGGACATGACATCCCTGAGACGGCTCCAGATGATACCCCGATAGCAGCCACCTGAATTTAGGGACATCCAAACATTTTTACTGATTTTATGGACAATTCATTTTAGCTTGTCTGTTAGAATTGCTGGAAAATTTACCAACTAAAGTCAGTCAGTTTCCCATCCCAGTGTTTAGCATGTTGAAAGTCCTTTTTGCATTCTATGGTCACTGGCTAAGATATGGAGTTTGGCTAAGGAGACGTGACATGATGACTTTGTGAAATAACTGAATAGGACCTAGAAATAATAAAAATAATAATAATAATTATGGCACTTGTTAAGCTCTTACTACGTGTCAAGCACTGTTCTAAGCACTGGACAAGATAATCAGGTTAGACATAGTCCCTGTCCCACATGGGGTTCACAGTCTCAAGTAAGAAGGAGTAGGATTTAATCCCTGTTTTACAGATGTGGAAACTGAGGTATAGAGAAGCTAAGTGACCTGCCCAAGGTTACATGGCAGACCAGTGGTGGAGCTGGGATTAGAACCCAGGTCCTCTGACACTCAGGCCCATGCTCTTCCCTCTAGGCCATGCTTTTTCCTGAATTTGCATTACCCCAATGGTACCACTGTACAGTTTTCTTTTCCCAATGTCAGTATCAGTGTTCAAATGTTAGACAACATAAGCTAAACCTATTCTCCAGCCATCCTATTAAAATGTGGGAGAAATCATCTACTCACAGTTGTATGAAATTGAGTGGGTCATCATTTGCATCACCACCTCAGAGTACCCTGATGAGTTGAAAGTTAGTCGCACGTGCTGCCTCCAGGCCACCCCACAGGCTAGCCAATTCCCTGCTTCCCTTAATGCTTATATTTCCCATCAGCAAATGGTGGCAGCCCTGGCCACAGCTGCAGCTTTTGCTATTTCATAACGTTTTTTCAATTGCCGCTGCATCTCCTGTTTGCTCTCTGTCAACATCAGTGAAGGGAAATTATCAATCTCTGTGACTCTATGTGTCTTCATAAATGAATATGGGTGGAAGTGGGTGTGTGAGTGTGTGTGCGTGCATGTGCATGTGTGCATGTGTATGCATGTGTGTGCTTGTATCCGAGTGAATAGGTATGTGTGTTTGTCTCGAGCTGCATCGATCGCCCTTTCTGTGTCTCTTCTTCTCGCAAACAGCTTTGATCTTTCAAACCAGTACAGCGCTAAGTGCTTAGTACACTGCTCTACACACAATAAACACTCAATAAATATGATTGAATGAATGAAACCAGTGTGAAGGATGGGTCTTTCCGCTGGTTTACATAGAAACATGCCACAGAGTCATGAGTTAAGGAAGAGGTGATTATTTCTTCCAGCCTCCCGTAGGCATATTTGCTAGAAACAGATCATTGCTAGCGTCCTTCCCAAGTAGAGGTGTATTATTCACATTTTCAGACTCGAGTCTCCCCCACTGAGATGCACCCAAATAGAGCTATTACCAATCAGGAATAAATTGATGGAACAGAATCTTCAAGCATCAGTTGCTTCCATAACAAATCCTACAGCTATCTGGAGTATGCTAACCTTCTTAGGAATGTGCCTGCAACCAGCTAATCACTGTTAAACTTGCTGCAAAAGAATCATCAAAGAGTGTGAGTCCCTTGCTCTTGGCCAGGTTTATCCATGAGACTCTATAGGAAGTATTTGCAATTGTCAGCCTCTTGTGAGGAAAACTTTCCAGCTTTGGGAACCTTTTCTCAGGTTTTGGGTGCTCTCCAGGAGCAGGCCATTCAAGAAAAGGGGAAAATGAAGTAAAACTCAAGAGGCAAAGGTGATCGCTACATCAGTATTTAAATAGTAGTACTTTCACTGTTTAAATGCATCCGTTGATTTATTAATATTAGTATTTGTGTTATTATTAGTATTTGCTAAGCACTGGGTTATGAACTGGATAGGTACAAGACCGCTCTTTCTTAATCTCTTTCACGGGCTCATTCTGTCAATAAATAAATCAACAGTATTTACTGAGTATTTACTGTGAATTAAGCGTGGAACCAGCTTGGGAGAGTACAGTACAACGGAGTTGATAAACGTGACCCCTGCCCACAAGGAGCTTACAGTCCAGATGGGGAGACAGACATTAAAATAAATTATAGGTACGTACAGAAGCTATATGGGGCTGCAGGTGTCATTGGTCATTGGTGAGCTTTAAGAGGCCAGTGCCCATGGACAGAAGGGGACAGAAGCTAGGTGGAGGGGTTCAAGGAGGGAATTGGAGGAGAGGAAGTGGGAGGCAATGGGTGTTGACAACTCACTCAAGAAGTTTGGAGAGGAATCATAGGAGGGAGATAGGACAATAACTGGAGAGAGCTCTGGGGTCAAAAGGGTGCTTTTATAGGCCAGAGGACACAGGAGTATCTTTGAAAACTGGACAAGAAACCACTGGAAAGTGAACAGTTGAAGATGCTGGTTTGAGAGGAAAAAGGGAGGAGTCAAGTGTGAAGGGATGGGGTTGGAGATGCAGGTGGAGAGGTTGGATTTTGAGAGGGGGTGGGAGCTCACTTCTACTGCTGGAATATATGGGAGAGTCAAAATGGGTCAGGAGGAGGGAGGGACTGATGAGGAGCAGGAGAGATGTTAGGGAGATCACAGCTGTTGGCTTCAACTTTATCAGTAAAGTACATGGCCAGGGCAATAAGGACAGGAGATGGAGAAAAGGGGACAGGGGGTTTGAGGAGGGAGTTAATTAGTCAATCAATCATATTTATTGAGCTCTTATTGTGTGCAGAGCACCAAACTAAGAGCTTGGGAGAGTATAATAGAAGAGAATTGGTTGACATTTTCCCTGCCCACAGTGAATTTACAGTTTAGAGGGAAAATGTCTGAAACGACTGGAGTGGACAATAGGCATGGGAGTCAGTAAGGATGGAGAAATAATGTTGCCATGTGGAGGAGAGGGAAGAGTTAAAGGAAGTAAAGTTGAAATTGTAAAAGACAAGGTCTGCCTGATATCTGGATATCTGCCAGCAGCACTCCACAGCTTGTACACAGGAAAAGAAAACCTCATCTGTCTCCCACCCACTTGCTGTGGGGATGCATCAAGATTCAGTTCTGGGTCTTTGACTAACCTCCAATCTAAACGCACTCCCTTAGAGAGCACAGTTGCTTCCACAACTTCAACTACCATTTCTTCTTGGATGATTCCCAAATCTACCTCTCAACTCCTGATGTCTCACCTTCTTTGCAGGCTTGCATTTCCTTCTACCTTCAGGAGAAGCAGCATGGCTCAGTGGAAAGAGCCTGGGCTTTGGAGTCCGAGGTCATGGGTTCATATCCCACCTCTGCCACTTGTCAACTGTGTAACTTTGGGCAAGTCACTTCACTTCTCTGTGCCTCAGTTCCTTCATCTGTAAAATGGGGGTGAAGACTGTGAGCCCCCTGTGGGACAACCTGATCACCTTGTAACCTCCCCAGCGCTTAGAACAGTGTTTTGAACATAGTAAGTGCTTAATAAATGCCACTATTATTATTATTATTATTACTTGGATGTCCCAGCAACACTTCAAACTTACCATGTCCAAAATCCTCCCACCTTTACCCTGTCCTTCCACTGATTTTCCTATTAATGTAAACAGCACCACCATTCTCTCTGTCTCTCAAACTTACAACCTTGGCATTATTCTCAACTCATCTCTCTCGTTCAAACCACACATTCTATCTGTGGTGACATTCTGTCAGTTCTACCTTCATAGCACCTCTAGAATTAACCCTTTCCTCTCCATCCAAATTGCTGCTACACTGATCCAAGCACTTTTATCACTGCAGCAGCAGAGAAGCAGCGTGGCTCAGTGGAAAGACCCAGGGCTTGGGAGTCAGAGGTCGTGGGTTCTAATCCCAGTTCCACCATTTGTCTGCTGTGTGACCTTGGGCAAGTCATTTCACTTCTCTGTGTCTCAGTTCCTTCATCTGTAAAATGGGGATTAAGACTATGAGCCCCACATGGGACAACCTGATTACCTTGTATCTACCCCAGTGCTTAGAACAGTGCTTGGCACATAGTAAGTGCTTAAAAAATACCATAATTATTATTATTATTATTATTACTGCATCAGCCTCCTTAATAAATAATATTAATAATAATTATGGTATTTGTTAAGCACTTACTATATGCCATACTCTATTCTAAGTGCCGGGGTAGATATAAGTAAATCAGGTTGGACAGAGTCCCTGTCCCACATAGGGCTCACAGTCTAAATCACAGATGAGGTAACTGAGGCCCAGAGAAGTTAAGTGACTTGGCCAAATTCACACAACAGACAAGTGGCAGAGCCGAGATTAGAACCCAGATCCTTCTGACTCCTAGGCCTGTGCTCTATCCATGAAGCCTTGCTGCTTCTCACTGCTCCTCCTTTCTGACCTCCCTCCATCCTGTCTTTCCCTTCTCCAGCTCACTCTGGAGCCCGGATCACTTTTCTGAAAAAAAACCAATCAGTCCAGATCGCACCACTCCTCAAAAACCTCCAGTGTTTGCCCTTCCACCTCCATATCAAACAGAAACTCCTTACTATTGGCTTTAAGACACTCAGTCAGCTATTGCTCTCTTTTCTAATCTCACTGACCACCAACTACAACTCAATCCGCACTCCCCACTCCCCTAATACCGATATACTCCCAACATCTCGAGCTCATCTATTCTACTACCGACCTCTCGTACATGCTCTCCTTCAGGCTTGGAACTCCCTCCTTCTTCACATCCAACAGTCCACCATTCTCCCCACCTTCAACACTCTCTGAAAAATCTCATCTCCTCCACTGGCCTTCCCTAACTAAGCCCTCATTTCCCTTATCCACCCTCTCCTCTGCACTTTGCTGTGTGCTCCTTAAGCACTTTAATACTCACCACAGGCACACAGCACTTACATGAATATCCTTATAAGTAATTTATTTTAACCTACTGTCTCTCTCTCCTATAGACTCTAAGCTCCTTGCATCTTTCATCACTGTTGTACTTTCCCAAGTGCTTAGTATATTGCTCTGCACAGAGTAAACTCCTAATAAATGCCACTGATTGAATTATGATCAGGTTGAACACAGTCCTTCATCAATCGTATTTATTGAGCGCTTACTATGTGCACTTACTATGTGAGTCCTTGTCTCACTTAGGGGCTCATAGTCTAAATGAGGGGAGAATAGGTATTGAATTCCCATTTTGCTGATTAGGTAACTGATGTCCAGAGAAGGTAAGTAGTTAAGGGACTAACCCAAGGTTTTCCAGCAGGCAAGGGGCAGAGTTGGGCTTGAAATCCAGGTCCTCTGACTCCGAGGCCCGTGCTCTTTCCACTGGGTAAAAGCAGCATGGCTTAGTGGAAAAGCATGGGCCTGGGTGCCACGAAAACCTTGGTTCTAATCCTGGATCTGCCATATGTCTGCTGTGTGACCACGGGTAAGTCACTTAACTTCTCTAGGCTTCAGTTCCCTCCTCTGTAAAATGGGGATTCAGAGTGTGAGCCCCATTTGGGACAGGAACTGTGTCCAACCTGATTAGCTTGTATCTACCCCAGCACTTAGAACAGTACTTGTCTCATAGGAAATGCTTAACAAATTCTATAATTACTATAATTATTATTATATTTTGATTTCTAATCTGTTAGTGGCAAAGTGTAGTCTGACGAGTAGAGAACAGAAGACTTTTCCCTCTACTAAACTGTAGTGTTTTCCATGTTGCCTAGAGGGCTGATACAAGCTTTCAGTGTGGCCTTTTCTCAACGTAGGGTCTAAGCTGCTGAAAAATGGCTCAAATTTGATCAATGAATAGATCATTCAGTGGTATTTATTGAGTGTTTACTGTGTGCAGAGCACTGCACTAAGCACTTGGGAAAGTACAACAGAATTGGTAGACAGACTACCTGCCCAGAATTGTAATTTCTAAGTGATTAGTACTTTCTAAGTGATTAGTATAGTGCTGTGCATACAGTAAGCACTCAATAAATACGATTGAATGAATGAATGAGGAGTTTGAACATCATTATCAGTCAAAGGAATCTGTGCCTTGCATCAGAAAGACTCAGGGAAGAATTTTCCAGAATCTTCTTTGGAAACTTGTTACGAATCATGAAGATTGTAAGCTCCTTGAGGGCAAAGATCATGTCTAATAACTCTATTATATTCTACCAAGGACTTAGTACCGTGTTTTGCACAGAGTAAGTGTTCAATAAATATGATTGATTTATTCAGACACGAAAAAACCCAAAGCAAAACAAGAAATTGTGTTACTAGAAATAAACTAAAGTGGCTAAGAATTGAATGATTTTGACCTTACTCTTATTAGTTTGATGTTATTTACATAATTTTAGGAAGATAAGGCAGAAGCTTGAATTTTGAGTGAACCCATCTAATTCCTAAATGCCTTCTTCTTAGTAGTCTTGAAATTTATTACTTCCCTTACTTATGCTGCTAAATTTTGTTTCACTATTTGTAAATAAATTTCTCTGAAAATTTTAAGTTCTGACTGCTTGTGAAAACACTTTATAGAGATTCAATAGCACCAAAAAAATTGAGTTCTCACAATTTCTCTCATCCAGCATCCTAATACCTTTTCTCCCTCTACCCTCTCATGGATGAATTTTCTTTGTGGATTTTCCACAATGATTATTTCAGTTTTAATAAACTGCTGGACTTCAGAGTCCTTCTCTCCTATTAAATTTCTTTCTAACAATATTTTGGTTGGGTTTATTTTTGCAGCCTGTTCTAAGTAGAGCTAGACTGTAATCTAATAACCCTGTAACTGAAATGCAACATTTTTCTCTAACTTCCTCTGCAGCTCTTTTCCCAGAGAAAAATATATAGTCAACTTCAAATGCAAAGACGAAGAAAAGAAAAATGAAGGGTTTCCCCTGCCCACCCCCCACATCTACTACTCCAGGTTCTGAGGGAATATTTTCAGCATCGATTTAATTATTTCATGGTTGACTAGTATGGCCCAAATGGTTTTGCAAGAGTTACAAGTCCAGAAAAGGAGTGTTGTTGAGAAATATAATTTCCCAGAAAAGTTAACTGATGAGAGATGGCCAGCTCTCTCAGATGATCAGTAGGAGATGCAACAACCTAAAGGGGTAGAGGACAAGATAACTTCAGAGAGGCCTTCAAATTCTATGACTTGGTAAGAATTCCAAAGGTTACCGGAAAAAATTGGGAAGGATTTTGGAACGTGTATAGGATTACTAGCAATGGGCTTCTCCTCTAAGGATAACTCTTACTACCCTTGTTCTATCTCTGTAGTATGAGATTTCACAGAGAAGAAAATATAATTGTAATTTGACAGGTGAGTTTTTTGTTTGGACACTATCACCTTCCCAATATGTTTTAAATTACAGGTCCCATGAGCCAGGCACCATTTGTTTTACATACTTGATATTGTAATGAAGCACTATGGTCTAGTGAGGGCCAGAGGGCCTGTGTTTTGTTTCTGGTTCCACCACTGTTCTACAGTGAGATCTTGGATGGGTCATTTCACTTCTCAGTGCCTCATATGTAAAATGGGGGTCCGATACCTGTTCTCCCTCCTACTGAAACTATGAGCCCCATGCGGGACAGGAATTGTGTAATAACAACAACAATAATAACAATAATAATAGTACTTGTTAAGTGCTTACTACATGCCAGGCAATTTACTAAGCCCTGGGGTGAATACAAGCAAATCGTGTTGGACACAGTCCCTGTCCCACACGGGGCTCACACTCTTAATCCCCGTTTTGCAGATCAGGGAACTGAGGCCCAGAGAAGTGAAATGAGTTGCCCAAGTTCTCACAGTAAACATGTGGTGGAGCCAGGATTAGAACCCAGCTCCTTCTGAGTCCCAGGCCTGGGCTCTAGCCACAAAGTCATGCTGCTTTTGAGGATACCCCCACCCCAAAACAAGGAGGACTTTTTCACTCTCTGTCCCTCTTTTCTTCCTTCCCTCCCCAGCTTTAAAAGCCGAGCTAAAATGAGGAAAACCCAAAGAAGCCCAAGAGAGGGGCCAGTACCCAGGGGGCTTCCCAGGGTCATGTTTCCCTGCAACCCCTCCCGCCCCATGGAACCCGTGACCAACATGACTATCTTGTACCTATCCTAGGGCTTAGTGCTTAGTACATACTAATAAATTAACAAATACCATGATGATGATGATGATGATGATTGTCATTATTAATTTTCCTAACATTTAACCTTCTCTTATTCTTTGACTCCAACTTCTAGACATAGTCTTCCTTCATTAATGCTGTCCAGTTGCTCTTCCTTTCTCTCATTCATATGGCATCTCTGGTTTGTTTTTTTAATTAATTTTTTTAATTGTTTGTACATATTTGTTATTCTATTTATTTATTTATTTATTTTACATGTACATATCTATTCTATTTATTTTATTTTGTTAGTATGTTTGGTTTTGTTCTCTGTCTCCCCCTTTCAGACTGTGAGCCCACTGTTGGGTAGGGACTGTCTCTATATGTTGCCAGCTTGTACTTCCCAAGCGCTTAGTACAGTGCTCTGCACACAGTAAGTGCTCAATAAATACGATTGATGATGATGATGATAATTATGGAATTGGTAAGGAAAAATAAACCCAGGTAATAGTCATTTGGAAAATGCCATCTCTGGAAGGGTTTTTTTCCACTATTTATTTTTCTTTTTATAACCAGGACACTAACAGAACGATTGCAGATGGAGAGAGGGGAGTTCTGTGAGAGATGTGTCCATGGAGTCACTAGAGAAGCAGCGTGGCTTAGTGGAAAGAGCCCGAACTTTGGCATCAGAGGTCATGGGTTCGAATCTCAGCTACACCCCTTGTCAGCTTTGTGACTTTGGGCAAGTCACTTAACTTCTCTGTGCCTCAGTTACCTCATCTGTAAAATGGGGGCCAAGACTGTGAGTCTCACTTGGGACAACCTGATAACCTTGCATCTACCCCTGCGCTTAGAACTGTGCTTTTCACATAGTAAGCTCTTAACAAATACCATCATTATTATTATTATTATGGGTTGGAGATGAGAAAATCATAAGACAAAACACATTATCATCATCAGTATTTACTGATCCCCTACCCTTGTGCAGAGCACTGTACTACATGCTTTAGGACATACAATAAAAGAAGAAGACGGTTTCTCCTCTCAAGGAACTTACTTTCTAATGAGGGGATCAGATAGATATGAATTGTTTGTATGCAATCAGGACAAGATTGAAAACAAGCTACAGTGCAAAGGAGACTAGCACACATGAGAAACGAACGAGAAAATGTTTTCCTTTGCAATGCAAAGTGTGAAAAACATGGCTTAGTTTGTTTCTTGAGCATTAACATAGTGCTTAGGGACAAAGAAAAACAGCCATCATGCTAGCCCAGGCTCCTGACATATCCCAGATTTATACCACATCAGTGTTTCTGTTTCCAATCATCTCCTTCCCCCAGTCCATACTTCTCGCTGCTGCCCAGGTCAGTTTTCTAAAATATCCTTCTGAATACAAGACCTTCTCTTCAAAAGCCTTCAGTGGTTACTCATTCCTCTGCATCAAACAGAAACTCCTAACCATTTGCTTGGAGGCACTCAAACAGCACTCTCTCCCTTCTAGTTACCCATTCTCTTCTCTCAGTACACCCCAACTCAAAATATTCATTCTTCTCAAGTTAACCTACTTGCTGTGCCTCATGCTTGTCTCTCCCACCTTCAGTGCCTTGCATGGAACTTCTTCTCCTTCATATCTACCAGTCCACAGTTCTACCCATCTTTCAAACCCTTCTGAAATTCCATCTCCTCCAGAAGGCCTTCTCTGACTACTGGCTCCTCTCCTCCAGTTTAATCCTCCAATTACTACCCCAGCACTTTGCATTATCCACAAACTCGATCAAAATCATCTGTAGCACATTTTTTGCACATCCTATTCCTTAAGTACTCTTACCTACAGATGACGATTATGGTATTTGTTGAATACTTACTATGTGTCAAGCTCTGGGGTAGATTCAATCGTATTTATTGAGTGCTTACTGTGTGCAGACCACTGTACTAAGCGCTTGGGAAGTACAAGTCAGCAACACATAGAGACGGTTCCTACCCAAGAACGGGCTCACAGTCTAGAAGGGGGACAGGCAGAAACTCCTCACCCTGGGCTTCAAGGCTCTCCACCACCTCGCCCCCTCCTACCTCACCTCCCTTCTCTCCTTCTACTGCCCAGCCCGCACCCTCCACTCGTCCGCCACTAATCTCCTCACTGTACCTCGTTCTCACCTGTCCCGCCATCGACCCCTGGCCCACGTCATCCCCTGGGCCTGGAATGCCCTCCCTCTGCCCATCCGCCAAGCTAGCTCTCTTCCTCCCTTCAAGGCCCTGCTGAGAGCTCACCTCCTCCAGGAGGCCTTCCCAGACTGAGCCCCTTCCTTCCTCTCCCCCTCGTCCCCCTCTCCATCCCCCCCATCTTACCTCCTTCCCTTCCCCACAGCACCTGTATATATGTATATATGGTTGTACATATTTATTACTCTATTTATTTATTTATTTATTTTACTTGTACATATCTATCTTATTTATTTTATTTTGTTGGTATGTTTGGTTTTGTTCTCTGTCTCCCCCTTTTAGACTGTGAGCCCACTGTTGGGTAGGGACTGTCTCTATGTGTTGCCAATTTGTACTTCCCAAGCGCTTAGTACAGTGCTCTGCAAATAGTAAGCGCCCAATAAATACGATTGATGATGATGATGATGATGACACAGACAACAAAACAAAACATGCAGACAGGTGTCAAAATAGTCAGAACAAATAGAATTAAAGCTATACGCACATCATTAACAAAATAAAAAGAATAGTAAATATGTACTAAACATTTTCCATTGGCTGTTAACACTGTCCAAATATTTCCTAACATAGTGTTGTGATGACCCAACCAAGAGGAAAAAGCCTCAATTGTATTTTCAACACAGTCTTATAGATGTCTCTTAAATATCTGATGCAGAAAGAAATATTTGATACCACCAGCTTCTGAATCACTTCAAAAAGCCCTATAGGATTCTACAACATTAAAAGGTAGTTAGGTGGCTACTTTAAGCAAGCCAGATTTTTTCACAATTTATTTTTCGACAAACACTCAAAGGAACAGCCTCACAAACATTCACTCACCAAGTCTGATTCTGTATAAGGAAAATTAGTACAGAACAAAAACAGGTCTGGTTTCTTTGCTACATATTCACCTTTTTTTCTTAATTCTTTATCGGGTCAGCCATATTTAAACAACCCTCCCACCCCCAAAAAATCCCAAAACCAAACCAGAAGCATTACTACAGCTTCGTTACAAATACCTTGTGGGTGAACATAAAAATCAGTTATATTGGTTGGATACTGAAATATATTTACAAGTGGCACAAAGTCTACTTCCTCTACCCAAAGAAGCTTCTCAAATAAAAGTTAAAGGAAGTAGATATGAGTTAATCAGGTTGGACACAGTCCATGTCCCACATGGGGCTCCCCATCTTAATCTCCATTTTACAGATGAGGTATCTGAGGCACAGAGAAGTGAAGTGACTTGTCCAAGGTCACCAGCAGAGAAGTGGCAGAGCTAGGATTAGAACTCAAGTCCTTCTGACTGCCAGGCTCATGCTCTATCTACTAGGCCATTCTGCTTCCCTGTATCCACTTTCCTTCTTCCTTCTATCTGTAAATTATTTTAGTGTCCAGTTCCCTAGACTAGATTGCAAGCTCCCTGAAGGCAGAGATCACACCTACTAATTTTAAGAAATGCTATTAATTGATTGACTGATGAAGCAATTAAATTGTTTACTTTATGCCCTACCCCCATGGAACTGATACTCTTCTGGATAACTGTGATCAACACAATACTCTTGAGGCCCTGGAGCAGAGCAAAATGTTTTTGTTTGTTTGTCTTTACACTGTACTAAATGCTGAGGTAGATACAAGATAATCAGGTTGGACATAGTCCCTCTGCCCAACCCCCATTTTAAAGGTGAGGTAACTGGAGCACAGAGAAGTTAAATGATTTGCTGAAGGTCAAACAGCAGACAAGCAGAGGATCCAGGATTAGAACCCAGGTCCTCTGACTCCAAGGTCTGTGCTCTTTCCACTAAGCCATACCGCTTCCCTATCTTTGTTCTACCCTCTGCCTCTAAAAGTCATTTGCCTACATCTTCTCTTTCACATGAGTTCTAAGGTCCATCAGAATTCATAATGAAGGACATAAACTCATGAGCACAAGTCTAGGCCTGAAGATTACTACCAATTACCAGCCATTTGTAGGCAGCACTGAGGGTCCTTCTGTAGATAGCAGAGGCCAAAACCTTAATTTGTCCATGTAGTAAAAGGTCATCATGACATCTATTGGTAATTTAAAAATAAATAGCTGACTGCAATGATAAAGACTTAGTGTAATAATTGGACCCATAAAGATAAAACCTCATATAGATAAAGACACATTAATTAGACTCATAAAGTCTTATTAATCAGGCTTATAATGCTAGCAATTTCAAACCAAGAGAGAGCTGTGTGAGATGCCTTTCAACAGGCTTAAAATGGAAAAAAAAGATGCTGCCTGCCCAGCAGCATAAAATCCGGTGGCTTTGTCAGAGAAAAAGCTAGTTATTCAGAGATGAAAAATGAGAACGAGGAGGAGGAAGTGAGAGTCGTTCTCTCCCTCGTGGTACATTAGGGGTTTAATAAACTTGCCCAGGCTGGTCAAATACGCTTCTAAAGCCTTGAATTCCCTGTTACTCCCGAAATGCCTGCTCATAAAATGGGCTGAAAGATTGAGCAATTTTACTACAAAGACTTGAAAACTACAGCCTGGACCTTCCTAGTCCAACCTGATAACCTACCATTCTATCCAATTTGTAGCTCATTTGAAGGGAGGGAATGAACCATTATTTCTGAAGGAAAATGCAACACAATAGAACTGTATGTGGAATGAGTGGGTTGTCTGATTTGTGTTTAGGCTTAAGAAGTCTTTTCCCCACTCCTTGCTGGGCTACGTGGAGTTCTTGCCTTTATCAAGAGTTCAGCAGAAAGCAAAGCTAGACGAGCATGTGAAATTACAAATCAGACACTGTTGTCTCTACTAAAGGAAAGAAACAGATGGATTGGGAAAAGGAGGAAAAGACACAAAGAAAAGGTCATGCACACACACACACACACACACACACACACACACACACACACACACACACAGTACTTGTGAAGAGTGATGCAACTGATCCATAATTTACAGTTTTAACATCTGAAATGTCTGAAAAACTGCCAGCCTTAGAGGAAAAGGATGTTAGGACAGCATTTAGGAATTGATAGCAAGAGGGATCCAGATTTTCTTTTATAATGTGCAATGATATTGCACTAATAAATAATAACCTTTTAAAGTGGCATTGATCTAGTAGAACTTGAATGGATCCTTTTTATAGTGAAAAGATATTTCTGGCTTTATGTTCCATTTACTGTTGGAAGACTTTGGAATCTAAAGAAAGACATGAGTCTCAATTTGAAAGGTATGGCAAATGATTTAATACAAATCTTTCAGTCATACTTCAATCCTCCAAATAAATAACAAAACCTTTACTTTGATAGTGAATGCCCTGGCTTTTGGTTTTCATTCCATTATATTTATCGATTGCTTACTGTGTGCAAAGCACTGTACTAAGTGATTGGGAGAGAACAATACAACAACAGGCACTTTCCCTGCCCACAACCAAGTCCTTCCTTAACTTGTGTACGTACATATGATATTGTCTATGTCCTCTTTACTCAAACAAGATTCACAACATGGTGAAATTCACCTATGGATGTGTTTGGGATTGAAAAGTTCAATGCAGGATGGTCCGAACCGGTCACAATGTGCACAAAGGCTGTCCTTTCTGTGCGGCCGTGTTTGTTCATTCATTCATTCAATCATATTTATTGAGCGCTTACTGTGTGCAGGGCACTGTACTAAGCCCTTGATTTTTGTTTGCAGCCTCTGGCACTGTGTTCGCTTTAGCTTCATGATCCCTTGGAACTTCTGTTTTGTTTTGCTTTTTTCCTATCCCATTGAAACTTTTAATGTAATATCAGCAAAATCCAAGAAAATTTAAAGTAAGAAAATATCTGTTTTTCTTTTTCTTCCAGTTCAGAAAGTGTCCTCCCTAGAAGACATTTTTTTCTACATCCCCAAAATGCATATTCAGGGATCTGAAATTTCAAAGAGACGCTTGGATTTGGGCCCGTTTTTCTTACAGTTTCACAACACTATCAACAGTAAAATCAGTAATACATCTCCTTTTCCCTTATGCATTCATCTCTCATTAAAGTTACCATTTCTAAAGGGAACCTGGTGAAAGTTTTGCAGATGCCAAGAGAAAGGAATCAGGTACATGTGTTCAACTTTTTTGCCTGACAGATAAAAATGTACTTTCATGCCTCCAACCTCCTGACATCCCTGGGGCAGGTTATTATCTCACTTTAATATACACCTTTGTCATGTAGCATTACATGCTTACAGAAGATCAACAGTGACCTCCACAGGCAATACAGGTTAGCCAAAAATGGATTGGATTCTCTATGAATACACATGTAGCCTAAATCTATCTGACTTTATGGAAAAGCCACTTCTCCTCAGGTCTAGTACTTCTCAATTTGACAATCAGATGTAGTTTTTCCTATATTATCATCTAACTACTTTTACTCTTTTAACAGGGACAGTCTGAAATTACCAAAATGGATCACTATAAAGTGAGATCGCTGGAGAATATGTTGGTTTAGCATTCATTCTCTAACATGTCTAACACTGGTGTTGACATCAGGAAAAGAAAAAAAAAATGAAGAAAAAATATTATTCAGTAATACCGGGTCCCGTTTGATTACTTCATCATAATTTCTAGACTGTGAGCCCATCATTGTTGGGTAGGGACCGTCGCTATATGTTGCCGATCTGTACTTTCCAAATGCTTAGTACAGTGCTCTGCACACAGTAAGCACTCAATAAATATGATTGAATGAATACATGAATATTTATTATGACCTCATCCATTCAGCTCATCATCTTAGTCAATGACAATAACATTTACAAAAGGGTTTTGGATGCACACTGAGATGAATATAGATTTCCTGACCTACTTGGGACTCAAAATCTAAAGGAGTTTGAAACCTAAAGGAGCTCAACACCCCACCCAAACAGTACTTCTAGTGTTCTAGGGATTGGGAAGGTAGCTTTGCCCTACAAGGGGCCAGAAATATAATAACTATAGTGGCATTTGTTAAATGCTTACTATGTGCTGAGCACTGTACTGAGTGCTGGGGTAGATCCAAGCTCATCAGGTCAGACACAATCCCTATCCCTCATGGGTAGGGATCACATGATCCCTATCCCTATCCCTCATGTATCCCTCATGTCTGTGTAGGAGAGAGAACAATTTTTTGATCTCCATTTTACAGATGAGGAAACTTAGTCACAGAGAAGTGACTTGCCCAAGGTCATACAGAAAGCAGGTGGCAGAGTTGAGATTAGAACCCAGACCCCCTGACTCCCGGGCCCTGGTTTGCCCCATGAGGCCAGGCTGCTTCCCAGGTGTTTCTTCAGCGATGGTCAGTGGAGATGGAAAAAGGCGCCCTGTTTATTCAGTTGTATTTATTGAGAGCTTACTGTGTGCAGAGCACTGTAATAAGCACTTGAAAAGTACAATTTGGCAACAAATAGAGATAATCCCTGCCCAACAACGGGCTCACAGGCAACCCACCACCATCATGATCACACACCATGAAGTTCAGAGGATTCAAGGGGCTCTGCCATCATCTTCAAAGGCAAATTTCACCATCTGCCAACTCGTAATTGTGCTTATGGCTTTCTGAGTTCAACCACCTCTGGTTCCATCAGCCCTTGCTCAATGAAAAAGTTGGATCACAAGGCCCCTGTACAGTTTCATTACACTGACTCAAAAGGCAGTAATGCTTCCCCTTTCAAATTTGCCACTTAAAAGCAAACTCAAGTTTTAAGCAAAAAGAATCCTGTGTTACTACATTCAGGATTTTGGACATAAGGCCTTGTGTTTTGGCTGCAAGCATGTTCTCAGATTTCTTTCAGCAGGCCTTATGTTTGGCCCAATCTGGTAGACAGATCTGGAGGAAAATAGAGATTTGGGTAGCCAGAGTAAATGCCCAAATCCTTACAAAGAGATATTTGGGGACTGACATTTGAAAAAGAGACACTGGTACTTCAGGTTTCTGCCTATGCACCTGCTTTTAAAAACTTCATAACCGGCTGTCTGAAGGTTTAGAAAATGAAAATGTCCCTAGCCAGAACCATTATAAGGCTTGGTGGGGTGAAACTGAGGGCTTCAGAGGTGATGGTTACACTTTGAGTTATTTGTCTTTTTAAATTTGACTTTGGTTTACCTTATAAAAGAATTGTTAGCATAAAAGAGTAGTCGGTGAATATGAAATGTTTGTTAGATTTGACAAAACAACTAACCATCCAAAATAAATAAGGCTCATCTGCATAATGTTCGCAATGTAATCAATCAGCAAAAATACCAAGAGCCACATGGAGATATACATATACATATATATATGTATCTGTCCTTCAGGTTTGAAGTTGATACTGATGATGAGGTTTTATCTGTGTACAGCACCTGATTAAAACAAACCCACGTACCTCTTAGGGACACACAAACTAATCTGGTCACTTCTTGGGGCATTCTTGAATACATCTTCCCCATATGGCCACAGTACATGGACAATGTCATAGGGGGTGGGGTAGTGCTGGTAGTTTTCCTGCAGTGGAGGTTTTTGAGGAGGGAATTGATGCAGTCAGAATGGAATCTCGGCTTGCACTATTGAACCCCAGGTCCCTGAAGACACCCTTTAAAATACAGAAGAATTGAGCCTAAGTGTTGTATCTAAGTCAATATGCACTATCTTTAGTTTTAGTAAATAATAACAGTTACTGCAAGAAAATGCCCTAGATTGTTTGTTTCAGCAAATTCTTAAGCCAATTAAAAAAAATTTTAGGTCATTAACCCTCAATTAATTTCAGACAATTAGCATTTCGCCGATGTGCTAATCCCCATACTTAACAAAAAAATTTTCCCAGGGGTTGAGTATGAACTAAAAGCAAATGCATATCTATCCCATTAAAAACAGTAATTGGGACCTAAACAGATCTGAAATAAAAATCAAAAAGCTTTCTTAATACATCTTGAAGCTGCATAACTGCAATTAGGCTCAACACTATCAGTCTGTAGTGAATTTATAAAAAGGATCTTTTCAGCTTTTAGGGGTTTTTTGTCTCCATAGACCAGAACTGAATTAGCAACATGAAGATAATTAAACATTTTTCACTATTTCTAGCTGCTTCCAGACAAAAATGCAGTTCTAGTGAGCTTCACTTATTTCATGATTAGACAGGGAGAATTTTCTGCTGCCCACTGATATGTCCTGTTATTTTTGAGGATATATGCACATAGTAAGCACTTAACTAATGCTATTGTACTTCCCAAGTGCTTAGTACAGTGCTCTGCACACAGTAAGCGCTCAATAAATATGATTGAATGAATCAATGAATTTATGTTTGAGCTTTCTAAGGTATGACCCACCACAAAAAAATATAGCTTTCACTCTGGCCTTTTTTGATCATATTCCACTGGTTTAAATCAATCAATGGTATTTATTGATAATTATTTCTAAAACATTGATCTATGCGTTGTTTATCAATTGCCTCCTCTGATTGATTCCCCCAGCCATGATCTGATTGCTCAACATTTCTGCCAAGCTGTCTGTTGCCTCTTCCTTGGATTGGTCCCCCCACGCTGGCTCTGATCAATTGGTTGGGGGAGCGGGCAGGGGCACAAACTCCATCACTGCTACACCACTTTGGGGACAGACTCCATCCCCAATTCCCCAGCCATCTTCATCTGTTCCCATCAGGGAACTCCGGGATGGGCACTCCCTCCCATCTGAGTGTGGAAAGCGGAACTGAGAGGCAATCCTGAGGAGCCTCCCCAGCTCCCTGCTCCTTGGGAGAAGCTGGAAGTGGGGACCTTGGATCCATCTGCACTTGACCTGCTTCCTCCCAGGTGAAACTCATGGCAAATGCCTTGCAGAGGGAGAGCTTTGTGGTCCAAAAGGCTCCAAAGCGCAGTTCAGATTTGAAGTTCTCTCCTAGGGCAGAGACATGGCAGTGATGATGATGATGATGATGATGATGATGATGGTATTTGTTAAGCGTTTACTATGTGCAAAGCACTGTTCTAAGCACTGGGGGGGATACAAGGTGATCAGGTTGTCCCACAGGGCTCACAGTCTTAATCCCCATTTTACAGAAGAGGTAACTGAGGCACAGAGAAGTTAACTGGCCTGCCCAAGGTCACACAGCTGACAAGTGGCGGAGCTGGGATTTGAACCCATGACCTCTGGCTCCCAAGCCCGTGCTCTTTCCACTGAGCCACGCTGCTTCTCTTAGTGGTGGCAGCCAACGTTTTCTAGGAGTTTCATGTTTCATAGTTTACAATGTCCTAGAATCCCTGAAGAAAACGAGGCTAAGATTTTGTCTTAAAAATATGTATACTGAAAACTTGACAGTCTGACTTGGGGAAGTAAGGGGAGACAGGAGGACACTAGGGAAGATGGAACACAGTGGGAGATGGGCATAGAGACTCTTCCCCTTACCAGCCCTACCCATTTTCTAAATACATCAAGTACATTTATTGGGTGACATACTTGTAATGATAATAATGGTGAAGCACTGTGTCCTGCTGGAAAGATCACGGGCCTTGGAGTCAGAGGACCTGAATTCTAATTCTGGCTCTGCCAATTGCTTGCTGTGTGACCTCGTGAAAGTCACTTAACTTCTCTGTGGCTCAGATACCTCATCTGTAAAATGGGGATTAAATCCTCCTCCCTCTAATTTAGACTGTGGTCCCCATGTGGGATAGGGACTGTGTCCAACCTGATAAACTTGCATTTACCCCAGTGTTTACAGCAGTGCTTGATACCGTAGTAAGCACTTAATATAAGAAAAAAAAACTCAGACTCCGATTCCTCCAAAGAAAAACCACAGGAATTGAAGGATTACTAGACCGTTAAGTGCTCAGTAAAGTGTTTTGCACATAGTAAGTGCTCAATAAATACAATTGAATAAATGAATTAATCCTTTAAAGATACTGAGGGTGACTCTTAGGAAGTATTGAGAGGCCCAGTGTACATCTCAAAAGAGGGGTAACTATTGCATGGATTTTTCTGGCTCAGTGGAAAGAGCACGGACTTTGGAGTCAGAGATCATGGGTTCAAATCCCAGCTCCGCAAATTGTCAGCTGTGTGACTTTGGGCAAGTCACTTAACTTCTCTGTGCCTCAGTTACCTCATCTGTAAAATGGGGATTGAGACTGTGAGCCCCATGTGGGACAACCTGATCACCTTGTAACCTTCCCAGCACTTAGAACAGTGCTTTGCACATAGTAAGCGCTTAATAAATGCCATTATTATTATTATTATTGCACTCCTGCCTATCTACTTTCTTGTTGCACCCCCTACCCCAGGAGGAACACAACAGACAAGGATGAGCATGCAAGAGGCACTGTACTGACCAATTATTAGCCCAATAATTATCTCTCACAGGTTCCCTATACCAAAGCCTTTGTGCCTAGACCAATGCCTGCTTGGCAATTTTGATGGGAGACTCTATTACCAGGAGAAAAGTCTGTAGTACTGGAATTTTAGAACGTTTTTGTTTTTACAGCACATTACCCACAAATCCCACCTCTCTCCAGCCATGCATCCAGCTTCCCAACTTGGCCCCAACCCTTCTCCTTCCTGAAGTTTAGTAGGAAAACTTTCATTCACTTACACAGTGCAACAAAGCACCACTATTTCCAAAGCATCTGGGCCTCTCCCTCCTCCACCCCAAAAATAAACTCCTCATCTTACTATATACAGAAAAGACATCATCATCATCTTCACCAATGGTATCTATTGAGCTCTCACTATGTGCAGAGCATTGTACTAAGCAGTTGAGAGAGTACAATGCAAGAGTTAGCAGACCCATCCCTATCCACAATGAGCTTACAGTACTGTTCCTGTCTTTGCTGTCTTAAGAAGAAACATATCGCTCAAGTATTCTGGTCAGGGAGCTAGGAAAAGGAGTTCTGCTGCATTTGTACCATAGAGGAGGCTGTCTTTTCAGACAGATACACACACACAAAATTTTATGGTCAGTAGTGTTATCTTCCAGTGTGAAAGACAGCACACACACACACACACACATTATTGATCTTTACCACATAAATTATTTTCCTAATGCAATTCTGCACTGGAATCATTGATAGATGACTTGCAAGGCTTACAATTTGAGGGCAGTCCAAGACTTGGGACCTATAAAATATAGTAGCATTTATCCAGAAAATTTGGCAAGTGCTTATAAGCCCAGCAACAGGGATGCCACTAGACGGGAGTCAGAATGTCCACAAGGGCCCTATGTACCTGGCAGTTTCCACACGGAGAGAATTAATTCATGGGCACTGGTTGATCTTCTCTCCTCCACTTGGACCCCAGCCATCCAGAGTTCAGCTGGTAAGATGTACAGCACATTCCTTTCACTTGTAACAGCCATCTTAGTTTCATGCTTGTTTCAGAGTGATCCCCACAATACAATGAAAGGTGACAGTGAAATTTTAAAAGCAGTCTATCTCCTCCTCCCTCCCCTTATCTAGGGCACTGTCCTCCTACTCCTCCTTCACAGAAATAAAAAGTATTTAGATTTGACCCAGGGAGCAAAAGTATACGGTACAGCAGTGGGTCCTGGACAATACAGCCAGGAGCTGAATACTGTCCTAAAGCAAATTAGATTTCATTATTTATTCCAGCTTTATAGGCCTGCAGTTTTTATAAATACAGCACTATTGAACGTTGAATTAAATTATTCTTCATAGAACAACAGAAAAACTGTGTTCTTAGCCTCTGAAGAGTAATTTTGTTACTCCCAACATGTTTTATTGTCATACTTTGGTCAATTACGTTTTGATCACTTGTTTCCTTCATGCCAATCTCAAAAGCCCATTTCTACACTTTTAGACTATGAGCCCACTGTTGGGTAGGGACTGTCTCTATATGTTGCCAACTTATACTTCCCAAGCGCTTAGTACAGTGCTCTGCACACAGTAAGCGCTCAATAAATACGATTGATTGATTACACTGAGCAAGATTATAGGGGATTTTAAAGAGATCATAGAGAAATGATATGTAAAATCTTTTTTCATTCATTCATTCATTCAGTTGTATTTATTGAGTGCTTACTGTGTGCAGAGCACTGTAATAAGTGCTTGCAAAGTACAATACAGCAATAAAGAGAGACAATCCCTACTCACAATGGGCTCACAGTCTAGAGGGACTTTTTTGAGTTGGGAAGGTTGGGGGAATGGAATAATAATAAAATAATTATGGTATTTGTTAAGCATTTTCTATGTGTCAAGCACTGTACCAAGTGCTGGGGTGGATAGAAGCAAATTGGGTTGGACACAGTCCCCGTCCCACACGGGGCTCACAGTCTCAATCCCCATTTTACAGATAAGGTAACTAAGGCATAGACAAGTGAAGTGACTTGCCCAAGGTCACACAGCAGGCAAAACTGGCAGAGCTGGGATTAGAAACCATGAACTCTTGACTCCCAAGCCTGTATTCTATCCACTCCACCATGCTGCTTCTCTAGGGAGAGGAGAGACGAGGAGGGAAGGGAAGGGAAAGGAAGATTCTGAGAAGAGGCTCTATGGATCCATGTGATTGAACAGAAAGCTAGATGTAATGGTATATTTTATAAAACTGAAAAAAAAAAATCCCAGCCTACACAAAATCTTTTAAATGATAGATTCCACTGTAACATATGTGAACTTCCCCAATAAAGGACTTCAGTTTATATAATTAATAAATTCAGCCAACGTTTGCTTTTCCAGAGTGTAGGAGGAAGGGAAGTGGAAGAGAGGGAGAATTGTATGTATATATGCTCATGTATATATATGTATATATATATGTATATATGTATATATATATGTATATATACTCATACTCCACATTCATTTTTAATACTCTTGTTATTGTGCATTAAAAATGAATAAGTGGAGTAGGTAACATAAAAATTTAAGTAAGCGTGGCATGATGTCATTTTATAGTACTATTCTGCACAAAACACTTATTGACCCCTACTCTGGAGTCATCACTGGGGAAAAAAAAACACAGTGTGGTTAAAATGTGTTTTCTGGAGGTGTGTGACATGAT
Organism: Tachyglossus aculeatus; assembly: GCF_015852505.1. Taxonomy (NCBI): domain Eukaryota; kingdom Metazoa; phylum Chordata; class Mammalia; order Monotremata; family Tachyglossidae; genus Tachyglossus; species Tachyglossus aculeatus. The sequence goes on from NC_052069.1 coordinate 98,965,678, forward strand.
GTTATGTTTAAAACATGACACGTTAAAATACCAAGCAAGCCACTTTTCCAACTATACAACTAAATACATTTTAGTGCTATTAAGCTGAATACATTTAATACAGCCAAGATGAAACATGAAAGGGGTTTTAATTTTCCTCTCTTACTGGGAAATGTCACATTCTATGGTCACTAAGTTTGTGTTGTGGAGCAGTAATAAGGCCAGGCCATAAGGAACATGTGCATCCTGAGTGTATTAGCTATCACCCCCACACATTTGCACCATATAAAACAAAATACAAAAAAGTATCCTCCAAAGTTGAATTCTTTAATTTTATTCTACATTCTTTTTCCTGCTCCTGCATGCTTCAAGAAAAGCACAGTTGTGTTGGTGGTTATTTAATGGAAAGTTTGTGATCAGGGTAGTCACCATCAGTTCTAATACTATGCAAATGAATTCCAAAATGTGCTGTTAGATGATGAGAGGAAAAATGATTACAATTTTATTCTACTTGTTCTAGAGTAAACATTGGTAAACTAATTACAAGATACACCTCCACTGAATATCTTTGAATAGAGAAAGGATCTCTGATTACTGGTTTTGTCTTTATTTCTAGTTGATGAATCACATTTAATTATAGTGTAATTAGGTAACACCTTTAGTATTGAAGAAAAATAAACCATGTAATAGGATATAATTTTAAAGAACAGCATTAATCTTAGTGATGGTAAATAAAGAGATCATGTGATACATTTTGAATTCATTAAAATTGATTTGTGCACCAAAAACTGTTATTCATAATATGGAACTTTCTTTAGAATGTCAATTCCATAGCACTGAATTGAAAAGGTAAAGTTTACCATTTTATATGGGAATTCACATTAAACCAGTTCAATTCTTTGACTTTAACCTGGCCAAACTTTCATTCCATACCAGGGTGACATTTCTATTCTTCAGGAATGATTTCCTGGGCCCAGAACCAAGAAACCAGCAACAGTGAGCCCATTGTTGGGTAGGGACCATCTTTATATGTTACCAACTTGTACTTCTCAAGCGCTCAGTACAATGTTCTGCACACAGTAAGCACGCAATAAATACGATTGAATGAATGAAATCCCAGTCTTGCTCTGCTGCACTAGGTATAGACGTTGGCCAGAACATTTCCGTGAAGCAAGTGAGAACCAATAACCACTTGATAAGGTCAATCTGATCACTCCCCCTCACTAAACTGTAAGCTCATCATGGACAGGGAATGTGTCCGCAAATTCTGTTGTATTGTACTCTCCCAAGTGCTTAGTACAGTGCTCTGCACAAAGTAAGTCCTCAATGAATACTATTGATCGATTGATTGATCAAAATAATAATACAGATCCAGGGGACATTCTGGAGTCTCAAGAAGTGTAGGACATAAGGGAGCCCCATCACTCCATTTGCTCCACATCCTTCTCCTCCCTCGGTCCGTCCTGAATGAATGTCATTCTGGCATAGTGACACATCTAGCGAACAGGCCAAGTCACATTTACCTCACTAAAAATAGGGCCTCCTCTTTCAGACATAATTGGGGCCTTTAATAGTATGATCTATCAATGTAAGAAGCACCTATATTCCCTGTCCAAGTAATTAATGGGGGGGAAAGCAGCCTGTCCTTTTCTCCAGCAGCCCTGGGATTTAGCTCGGAGATTGAAAAACAAGCTCAGAACACAGGTAGAAGTCACTGGGAAAGATATCAATATTATATATTTTTTTCTTGGATTATTCTTGCTATCATTCACTCAGAGTTCCAATAGGGAGCCAGAAATCTCATCACCAGTGTACTGAGTTACCCACTCAAATGGAGGGAAAGCCTTAGAGGGTCCAGCTAATTTCAAATTATTTTATAAAAATAGTTCTTTTCTCCTACCTCAACGCACATGCTCATTGTCCACACCATAATCCTGACCCTTACCTTTCTCCTATAGCCTCTAGAAAACCCAACAATACCATGTGTCTTGCCCCTGATGATTGATCTGAAATTATTTTGTTGACAAAATTCAACAAAATAATCTAATCCCAAGCACCACCATTTGTCTGCTGTATGACCTTGGGCAAATCACTTAACTTCTTTTCTCATTTACCTCATCTGTAAAATGGGGATTAAGACTGTGAGTCCTATGTGGAACAGGGACTGTGACCAACATGATTATAGTGCTCTGCATACAATAAGCACTCAATAAATATGACTGAATGAATAATTAGCTTTTATCTGCCCCATAGCTTTGTACAGAGCCTGGCACACAGTAAGTGCTTAACAAATACCATTTTTAAAAAATTGAAGCCATCAGGCATAAGCTGCCCAAAGTCCCCTCTACTCACATCACCAACTACTTTCCACCTTCATCCTTCCCAGCAATCTCTCAAAATCTATGCCCTCTACTTGTGCCTCTAACTCATCCCTTCTGTTTTTCTAAGAAAAACACTTTCTCTCATCTTTCTTCCCTCCCTAACTGCCAACTTAAATTTTTAACTTGCAGATGGCCGCATCTCCTCTGCCTTCAAACAAGCTTATAATTTTCCCCTTTATTAAAAAAGCCTTCTCTGGGACCTTCTGTACTCGATACCTATCATCCCATCTCCCTCCTCCCATTCCATCCAAACTCCTCCAAGACACCCACTGCCCTGATTTTCTCCCTTCCCAACTTCCTTCTTGATTCATTACAATCTGGTTTCTGCTCTTTTCACACCACTAACACCACACTTTCCAAGTTTCCCAATAACTTCCTCTTTGCCAAAGACCCTATTCTATAATAACCATAATTAGTATAATAGTAATCATAGTGCTTATTAAATGCTTTCTATGTGCCAAGCACTGTTCTAAATGCTGGGGTGGATGCAAGTTAATCAGGTTGAGCACAGTCCCAGTAATACATGGGGCTTACAGTTTGAGTAGGATAGAGAAGGATATAATATCCATTTCACAAATGAGGTAACTGAGGCACAGAGATGTTAAGTGACTTGACCAAGGGCACACAGTAGACATATGCCAGAACCTGAATTAGAACTCTTGTCTTCTAACTCCCAGGCCTGAGACCTTTCCACTAGGCCATTCTGCTTCCCCCCACCCAACCCCCGCTGCTTCTATCTTAATCCTCTTAGACCTTCCAGCTGCCAGTGACTCCATAAACCTCTTCCTTATCTTGAAAATGCTACCTAACCTTGGTTTCACACACACAGTTCCGCAGCTACTCCTTTTCAGCATTTTTCTGGCTCCTTTTCTACCTCTCATTCCCTAACAGTAGAGAGAGAACAGAAGGTTCTCGTCTCAATTTGCATGCATTTTTTTGACAAACTCATCCACTTCTACAGCCAACCCCTCTATGAGAATGACTCTGAAGTCTATCTCACTAGGCCCTGACCTTCTTAGATTGTGAGCCCCCTAATTTACAAGAACCATATCTAATCCCCACATGTGCGCTCTCTCCCAGTGCTTAGTTCAGTGTTCTGCACAAAGTAAGCACTTAATAAATACTGTTACTACTACTACAGTTTCTTGTCCTACCCCAACTAGACTCTTGTATCAGCCTCCTGCCTGGTCTTCCTGCCTCAATTATTTTCCTCTCTCCTGGTCATACTTCAGTCCGCTTTCTATATTGTTTTGTTATTCTAAAATGTCATTCTGCACGTAAGTCTCCACTCCTCTAAAATGTTCAATAGTTAAACATTTCTCTCTGCTCAAGCAGAAACTCCTGACCACTGGCTTTTAGGCACTTCATCAACTCTCTTCCTCTTACTTTTCCACTCTTTTCTCCCGCTACATCCTAGTTGGCAACCTACTCACTGTACCTCAATCTGATCTATCTCTCTGCCTACCCCTTGCCCAGGTCCAGACTCTGGCTGGCCTGGAAGTCCCTCCAACTTCTTATCTGACAGATGATTACTCTCCCCACCTTCAAAGCCTTAATGAAGGCACATCTCTTCCAAGAGGTCTTCTCCAACTAAGCCCTCATTTCCCCTTCTCCCACAACCTTCTGCATCACCTTTGCACTTGGATTTGCACCTTTTATTCACTCCTCCATCAGCCCCGCAACCCTTACATACATTTCCATAATTCATTTCTTTGTATTAAGTCTGTCTTTCCCTCTAGACTTTTAGCTCACTGTGGGCAGGGAATGCATCTACCAGCTGTGTTACATTGTACTTTCCCAAGTGCTCAGAACAGTTCTCTGCACACAGTAATTGCTCAATAAATATGACTGACTGATTGATTGATTTGCCCATCTGCTTATCCTGAGCTCATCTTCCCACTATATCTAGTTCACTCCCCTAACTCAAAGCCTTTGTTCATGCCCTTCCACCTGCCAGGGACCCCCTCCCCAACTTTCAAGTCCACTAGACCACAGCTCTCTGCATATTTATGGTCCTTCTGAAATGCTAGCACTCCAGGAGGCATTTCCCAATTCATTTTTCTTCTCCCTGATCATATTCTCAAAAGGACTCAGCTTTTTTGCACAGTTTCAGCACGTACGCACTCCCAACCACCCAGAGCACTTGTGAACACATCTTTGCAGAATTTATTCTATTTAAGTGCTTCCCCACCTAGCCATGCTTCCAGGCTCTTCTTCCAATCTGTAAATCCCCCAGGGACAGGGGACAAGGACAGGACAAGAATAAGGTCCTCTACTGCACCGTACTTTTCTAAGTGCTTAGTGCAGCACCCTGCTCACAATAGGCACTCGATAAATAGTATTGATTGATTGATTCTCCTAGAAGCACTTTAGAGTAATGGCTATTAGCTGTACTAGCTGAAGGGGAAAAAAAGATGGTACCGGTTTTAATAAAGTCAGGCAGCAGTGTTCTTAGACTCTCCTTTCCATTCCTTTTTGTTTGGTGTTCATGAGATTTGAGATTGATCTCAACATATGTCCTCATAGTTCACCTGAAAATGTAAATTTGGTATCTGTGAACATAAGTGTTTGAGTGCAGGGACGATTAGAAGCAAGTAGGGATAGAGAGAAGTGGATAGAGCATCGGCCTAGAGTCAGAAAGTCCTGGGTTCCAATGCCAGCTCTGCCACATGTCAATTAGTGTTTGGATTTACTACCTTAGTGTGTATAGGTGATCCTCTTGATAATGGAAAGACTTATGCCAATATACTGTGTGATAAATAAGCCTATAGAGCTGCCATGATATATAGCATTCTGTATAAACAAGACCTGAACCTACCGGAGAAGTAGCATGGCCTAGTTGATAGAGCATGGGACTGGGAGTAAGAAGGACCTGGGTTCTAATCCTGGCTCTGCCACACGTCTGCTGTGTGACCTTGGGCAAGTCACTTAACTTCTCTCTGTCTCAGCTACCTCATCTGTAAAATGGGGATTAAAATTGTGAGCCCCATATGAGAGAGGGACTGTGCCTGACCTGATTAACTCATCTCTACCTCGGGGCTTAGTTTAGTGCCTGGCACCTAGTAAATGCTTAACAAATACCCTTAAAAAAATACGAAATCTTAGAAAGGTATTGAGCCAAATTGCCTACACAAAACAACCATTCCTCTGGCTAGATTTCAATACCAATTGTCTTGTTGGGTGATTTTAGTTACTATTTGCGTATATTTTTTCCCATCTTCATGTACTGAAAATTTAACGAGAAACCTTAATCTTTTCTATTTCAAGTGTGAGCATTTCAGAGCGGAAAAAGGAGCATTTCTCACTTGGAAGCAAAGGTTTTGTGGTAGAAATATAAAATCAACATTTTGATTTTCATGAATTTCTCCCAGGTGAAATTTATTATTTTGATGGAGCAATAAGATCAGCTCTACGAGTTTTATGCTGCAGAAAAATGCCTTTTGCCTTCCTGATGAAGAATGGCCCAAACTAAAATGGTTTCACCCTTTCTGCAACCCTCAAAACCATAATTTTGGGTGTCAGGGTGGAGAATTTTTCAGGAGGAATATTGTCAGTTTGATTTGGCCTAAGGTGTGGAACCAATACTAGGGATGAAAAACACTTATTCTTAGAACTCCAACTGTATCTTCAATAGGGCAGCTGCTGATGGAAGTAAAGAATTCCACACAGGCCTGTGCCAACCTCAAAATGAAATTAACGTTCTGGAAGTAAAGGCATCATAAAGACACATCTGAAAGTTTGCTTGGAATAATTCTTGACGTACAGTAAGCATTATGTGACAAACTTGTACTTCCCAAGCGCTTAGTACAGTGCTCTGCACACAGTAAGTGCTCAATAAATATGATTGATTGATTGATTGATTGACTGATTTAATAAATACCACAGTTGTTATTATTCTTAACAGAAGTTTACAAATCTGGTAACAGTTGCCAAGTATGTCAATGGGTAAATCCCTGACTCCTGCCATTATTTCAAGGTCATTGTTTCTTCCAAAGGTGAGGGTCACCTCCAACCTTACAAACTTGGCAGCAGAGGCCAAAGTGGAAGGAGGTTGGCATTAAAAAAATACAGGACATAAAGGTGTCCAGTGGCATGTCAGGAGATAGACCAGCTGAAAAACAGACTGTCCTGTATAAAAGCAGATGAACAATCACCCTAATTACCAACCGTATCACTTGCCAACTATTCAATTGTTTATATTCAGGCAGGAACGGGGAAGTCCTTACATCATACTCCTAGACATTCCCTCTTGGTCCACAATTTTTTTTAAAGGTATTTGTTAAGCACTTACTAGTTGCCAGGCACTGGAGTAGATACAGGATAATCAGGTTGGACACAGTCCACATCCCACATAATTATAATTCTGGTATTTTTTGAGCGCTTTCTGTGTGTTAGGCACTGTACTAAGCACTGGAGTAGGTACAAACAAATTATGTTGGACACAGTCCCTGCCTCACATGGGGCTCACAATCTTAATCCCCATTTTACAGAAGAGGGAACTGAGGCAAAGAGAAGAGAAGTGACTTGCCCATGGTCACACAGCAGTCAAGTGGCAGAACAGGGATTGGAACCCATGACCTTCTGACCCCTAGACCTGTGCTCTATCCACAATGCCATGCTGCTTCATGCTGACGTAACCGAGACACAGAGAAATTAAGTGATTGTCCAAAGTCACACAGCAGACTAGAGGCAGATCCAGGATTAGAACTCAGGTTCTCTTTCCAGGCCCATGTTCTTTCCACCAGGTTACGTCGCTTTTCCACTTCTGCACAGGTCCATGGTAGACCAAGACTTTTCACCAACAGAACTCTTTTTCTCTTGAAAAAATATAACCCATAAGTGTATTTTACTTCAGGTATTTTTAGTTTGCTATTGTTCATTAACTGCCTATAGTGTCTCACAAAAACGTTTCTTTGGAATCCTCTAACTAGAGAGGATTTTAAATAGCATCCTTATCTATGGCTGGAGACTTGGACTGCCACAAATATACACGGGGCATGTCAGGAAACTATAGCCTGCATTCCATACACCAGTGACAAGGCAACAGCATCACCATTGAGATCCTGGAACACATTCAGCACAGAGAACACAACTGTTTGGTGAGTGGGAAATGTGAGCCTCACCTGCCATAATGTGAGCTAAAATATGGAAAACTTAAATAAGGCAGACAAAAGAAACATTTTAAAGACACCATATAGCAACACCTCAAATGGCATGCATATTGAAAAGCTGTTGGGGCTTGGCTGCAGGGAACAGAAGAAACTGACATTCTTCAAACAGTAAACGGGAGGCAATTTTTGGCTTAAGGCTTTAGGATGATTGTGATTTTCATAGCCAGCCTTAATCCACTGACCATGTAAAAAAACTGCACATTTCGTCACAGGGTCACATCAGGATTTTCAGAAGCCATCATTCACTCAATCATATTTATTGAATGCTTAATGTGCAAAGCACAGTACTAAGTGCTTGGGAGAGTACAACATCAGACACATAACTTGCCCACAATGAGTTCACAGTCTAGAGGAGGAGACAGACATTAATATAAATCAATAAATGGATACATAAATCAATAAATTACAGATATATACATATGTGCCGTGGGGAAGGGAGGGAAAGTGAATGAGGAGCTACTATGAGTGGCACAGAAGGGAGTGGGAGAAGAGGAGAGGAGGGCTCAGTCAGGGAAGGCTACCTGGAGGAGATGTGCCTTCATTAAGGCCTTGAAGTGGGGGAGACCAATTATCTGTCTGATATGAGGAGAGAGGGCATTCCAGGCCAGAGGCAGGATTTGGGCCAGAGGTTGGCGGCAAGGAAGACAAGATTGAAGTACAGTGCAAAGGCTTGTACCATTCATTCATTCATTCAATCGTATTTATTGAGCGCTTACTGTGTGCAGTGCACTGTACTAAGCACTTGGGAAGTACAAGTTGGTGACATATAGAGATGGTCCCTACCCAACAGTGGGCTCACAATCTAGATGGGGGAGACAGACACAGAACAAAACATGTGGGCAGGTGTCAAGTCATCAGAATAAATAGAATTAAAGCTAAATGATGGTATTTGTTAAGCATTTTCTATGTGCAAAGCACTGTTCTAAGCGCTGGGGAGTTTACAAGGTGATCAGGTTGTCCCAAGAAGGGCTCACAGTCTTAATCCCCATTTTACAGATGAGGTACCTGAGGCTCAGAGAAGTTAAGTGACTTGCCCAAAGTCACACAGCTGACAGTTGGAGGAGCTGGGATTTGAACCCATGACCTCTGACTCCAAAGCCCGTGCTCTTTCCACTGAGCCACACTGCTCATTAAAAAAAAAAATAGAATAGTAAATACGTACAAGTAAAATAGAGTAATAAATCTGTACAAACATATACAGGTGCTGTGGGGAAGGGAAGGACGTAGGGCAGGGGGATGGGGTAGGAGGAGAGGAAAAAGGGGGCTCAGTCTGGGAAGGCCTCTTGGAGGAGGTGAGCTCTCAGTAGGGCTTTGAAGGGAGGAAGAGAGCTAGCTTGGTGGATGTGTGGAGGGAGGGCATTCCAGGCCAGGGGAGGACGTGGGCCAGGGGTCAACGGTGAGACAGGCAAGAACGAGGTACAGTGAGGAGGTTAGTGGCAGAGGAGCGGAGGGTGAGGGCTGGGCTGGAGAAGGAAAGAAGGGAGGTGAGGTAGGAGGGGGCGAGGTGATGGACAGCCTCATCAGAGGAATGAAATGTGTGGGCTGGGTTATAGTAGGAGAGCAATGAGGTGAGGTAGGAGAGGGCAAGGAGATTAAGTGCTTTAAAGCCAATGGTGAGGAGTTTTTGATTAATGCCTAGGTGGATGGGCAATAACTGGAGTTTCTTGAAGATTAGGGAAACATGATCTGAAAGTTTTTGAAGGAAAATGATTCAGGCAACAGAATGGAGTATGGACTGAAGTGGAAAGAGACTGGAGGTAAGGAGGTCAAAAAGGAGGCTGACAGTAATCAAGGCCGTATAGGATAAGTAATGTGGTAGTAGTTTGGATAGAGAGGAAAGGGTGGATTTTTGTGATGTCATGAAGGTAGAACTGACAGGATTTAGTGATGGCTTGAATATGTGGGTGGAATGAGAGAGGAGTCAAGGATAATACTAAGGTTATGGGCTTGAGAGACAGGAAGCCATCCATTAAGAAGTGATTCCATCCCAAAGAAGTATCTACAACAGGACTCATTGTAAAATAGCAGCAACCTCAAGGCACTGATGGGTCTGGAAAGTGTGGGAGCAAATAAATGGCTTCATAACTACCACTAGAAACCCAGAGGACAGCCACCTCAGTGGAGTTTTGTGCCTGCTGCGTTCTTCATCTTTCACATTCAACACTTCGCTATCCATAGACAGCACTACTTAATCATCACCTCTTAACTGGCAACACACAAAATGTGTAATAATTATAATATGATTATTAACTTTCTTTGAAATTTACACCACACACTGCCTCACCATCCTATCGGCAATGGAACCAATGTCACTGTAGGAAGTCAGTGACAGTAATTCCATCTCAGCATCTCTTTTTCGCCATCTAATTTCTCTAGCTTTTTGTCATATGGATCATTTTTCTGAAAAGCTTTCAGTCCATGTCTCCACACTCCTCAGGAACCTCCAGTGGGTTGCCCACCCACCTCCTCACCAAACAGAAACTCCTTAACATAGTAGCAGTGTGGCTCAGTGGAAAGAGCCTGGGCTTAGGAATCAGAGGTCATGGGTTCAAATCCCGGCTCTGCCACTTGTCAGTTGTGTGACTTTGGGCAAGTCACTTCACTTCTAGACCACGAGCCCACTGTTGGGTAGGGACCGTCTCTATATGTTGCCAACTTGTACTTCCCAAGTGATTAGTACAGTGCTCTGCACACAGTAATCGCTCAATAAATACAATTGATCGATTGATTGATTCTCTGGGCCTCAGTTCCCTCATCTGGAAAATGGGGATTAAGACTGTGAGCCCCCCGGGGGACAACCTGATCACCTGGTAACCTCTCTAGTGCTTAGAACAGTGCTTTGCACATAGTAAGCACTTAACAAATACCATTATTATTATTATTATTTATTATTATTATTATTATTTATTATTATTATTATTATTTAAAGCACTCAATTGGCTTGCCCCTCTTACCTTACCTCACTCATCTTCTACTGCAGCCCAGATCACAGACTTCACTCCTCTAGCTCCAGCTTACTCACTGTACCCCAATCTCATCTATCTTGCCACTGATGCTTTCCCATGTCCTCCCTCTGCCCAGGAACTCCCTCCCTCCCTATATACACCAGATTCAAGTCTCCCCAGTTTCAAAGCTTTATTAAGGTCACATATCCTCCAAGAGGCCTTCCCCAAATATGGTTTGTTTCCATTCCCTCTCTCTTTTTATAATGGCAGTTGTTAAGTCCCTACTATGTGCCAGACATTGTACTAAACTCTGAGGTAGATACAAGCAAATCAGGTAGGACACAGCCTATATCCAGTGTTGGGCTCCCAGTCTTAAACCTCATTTGACAGATGAGGTAACTGAGGCACAGAGAAGTTAATTGACTTGCCCAAGGTCACACACAAAGTGGCAGAGCTGGGATTAGAACCCAGGTCCTCTGATTCCCAGGCCTGTGCTCTTTCCACTAAGCCACACTGCTTCTCTCCCTTCTGCATCACCTATGCATTTGGATCGAAACACCTTGGGCACTTGATATTCACCCCACCCCCAGCCCCACAGCATTTATATCTACAACCATAACTCGTTTATTCCTATTAATTTGTTTCCCCTATAGATTGTAAGCTTTTCACTCATTCATTCATTCTTTCAATTGTATTTATTGAGCACTTACTGTGTTCAGAGCACTGTACTAAGTGCTTGGAAAGCACAATTCAGCAACAAAGAGAGACAATCCCTGCCCACAGCAGACTCACAGTCTAGAAGGGGGGAGACAGACATCAAAACAAGTAAACAGGCATCAATAGCATCAATATAAATAAGTAGAATTATAGGTATATGCACATCAAAACAAGTAAACAGGCATTAATATATACAGAATTATAGATATGTACATATATACACAAGTACTGTGGGGAGGGAGAGTAGAGAAAAGGGAGCGAGTTGGGGAAATGGGAGGGGAGGGGGAGCTGAAGAAAAGGGGGGCTTAGTCTGGGAAGGCCTCCTGGAGGAGGTGAGCCTTCAGTAGTGCTTTGAAGGGGGGAAGTGTGATTGGTGGATTTGAGGAGGGAAGGCATTCCAGACCAGAGGTAGGACATGGGTCAGGGGTCTATGGCGGGACAGGTGAGAACGAGGCACAGTGAGAAGGTTAGCACCAGAGGAGTGGAGTGTGTGGGCTGGGATGTAGAAAGAGAGAAGGGAAGTGAGGTAGGAGGATGCAAGGTGATGGAGAGCTTTGAAGCCAATAGTGAGGAGTGATGGGCAGAGAATGTTTCTACCAACTCTGTTATATTATACTCTCCCAAGTGCTTAGTACAGTGCTCTGCACACTGTAAGCACTCAATAAATGCCACTGAGTTCCCCTCAGTCTTTTTTCTCCCACTCATTACTAAAATTAATCTTTAAGATAATCCTTTGTCTCGCAACAATGTTGACCTGAGGTGAGGTTGTTCCTGTCCACTGAGGTCACTTAAGGAATTCTTTCACATTGCTTTCTTTGTTGATGATGATTTCTTAAGCATTTATTATGTGCTAGGCACTGTTCTAAGCACTGGGCTTTGTTGCCTAGGCTCATTCACTTGTCGGGCACCTTGAAAAGAACATATAGATAGATGTTCTATAAATATTGTTATAAATACATATCTATGTATATTTAAATAGATACTCTACATTATTCATGTACATGTTTATAGTTTTAATAAGCATTTTTACCCTGTTAAATTTTTGCTCCATGTTATTACCCTCTCAAAAAAAAAATTCCTGCTCCAGGCCAGTGCCCCTCTTGTCCCCAGTGACCTGGCCATCTATTATATTAAGAAAATTGATGCTATCAGACATGAGCTCCCTAAAACTGCCCCTGCCCCTCCTCAGGCCCTCCCCGGTCTGGCTCCTTCTTCAACTTTCCCATCCTTCCCAGCAGTATCTCTAGAGGAGCTATTCACCACTTCTCTCAAAAGCCACCCCCTCCACCTGAGCATCCAACCCCATTCCTTTGCATCCTAACAAAACTCTTGTCCCCTCCCTTCTTCCCTCCCTAATAGCCATCTTCACGTTCATCCTTGTGTTCACTCTTCAGTGGCTTCTTCCCCACTGCTTCCAAACACGCCTATGTCTCCCCTATCCTAAAAACCTTCCTTGACCCCACAGCTCCTTCCAGTTATCGTCCTGTCTCCCTAGCTACTATTCGTCTCCAAACTCCTTGAGCAAGTTGTCTAAGCCTGCTATCTCAAGTTCTTCTCCTCCAATTCTCTCCTTGACCCCCTCCAATCTGTTTCCATCCCCTTCACTCCACAGAAACCACCCTCTCAAAGGTCACCAATGGTCTCCTTCTCACCAAATCCAACGGCCTCTACTCCATCTTAATCCTCCTCAACCTTTGACATTGTGGACCACCCTCTTCTCCAGGAAACATTATTCATTCATTCAGTCAGTCATATTTATTGAGCACTTACTGTGTGCAAAGCACTGTACTAAGCACTTGGAAAGTACAGTTCAGCAACAAAAAGAGACAATCCCTGCCCACAACAGGCTCACAATCTAGAAGGGGGGAGACAGGGATCAAAACAAGTAAACAAGCATCAATATAAATAAATAGAATTACAGATATATATACACATCAAAACAAGTGAACAGGAATTGATTCAAATAAATAGAATTATAGACATATACATAGATACATAACTGTTGTGGGGCGGGGAGGGGGAGCAGAGCAAGGGACCTTGGTGCTTCACTGATTCTGTCCTCTCCTAGTTGTCCTATCTCTCTGGCCCTTCATTCTCAGTCTCCTTTGTGGGCTCCTTCTCTGCCTTTCACCCCCTAACTGTGGGGATCCTTCAAGGTTCATCTCTGGCTCCCCTTCTTTTTTCCATTTACACCCACTCACTTGGAGACGTCATTCGCACCCATAGCTTCAACTACCACGTCTATGTGGGTGATACCAAAATTTACACCTCCAGCTCTGTTCTCTCTCCCTCTCTGCAGTTTCACATTTCCTCTTGCCTTCAAGACATCTCTACTTGGATGTCCTCCCTTCACCTCAAGTTTAACATGTCCAAAACAGAACTTCTTATCTTGTCACCCAAACCCTGCCCTCCCTCTGACTTTTCCATCACTGTAGACAGCACCACTATCCTTCCTGTCTCATAAGTCCATAACTCTGGCATTATCCTTGACACCTCTCTCTCATTCAATCCACATATTCGATCGATCACTAAATTCTGTGGGTCTCACCTTCACCTCATCACTAAAATCAGCCCTTTCCTCTCCATCCAAACTGCTACCACATTAATGCAATCACTCGTCCTATCCCACCTGGATTACTGCATCAGCCTTCTTGCTGACCTCCCAACCTCCTGCCTCTCCCCATCCAGTCCATACTTCACTCTGCTGCCCAGATCATTTTTCTGCAAAAACATTCAGGATGTGTCACCCCCTTCCTCAAAAAACTCCAGGGCTTGCCCATCCACCTCTGCATCAAAACAAAAACTCCTCACCATTGGCCTTAAAGTACTCCATCACCTTTCCCACTCCTATCTTACCTCACTACTCTGCTACTACAACCCAGCCCACAAACTTCGCTCCTCTAATGCTAACCTTCACACTGAGCCTCTATCTCACCTATCTCACCATCTACCCCTTGCCCACATCCTGCCTCTGGCCTGGAACATCCTCCCTCCTCAAATCCAAAAGACAATTACTCTTGACCCCTTCAGAGCCTTACTGAAAGTACATCTCCTCCAAGATGCCTTCCCTAACAAAGCCACCCCTTTCCTCTTCTCCCACTCCCTTCTGCATTGCCCTGACTTGCTCCCCTTGTTCTTCTCCACTTCCAGCCCCACAGCACTTATGTCCGTAACTGTCATTTATTTATTTATATTAATATCTGTCTCACCCACTCTAGACTGTAAGCTAATTGTGAGTAGGGAATGAGTCTGTTTATATTGTATTGTACTCTTCCAAGCACTTAGTACAGTGTTTCGCACATGGTAAGTGCTCAATAAATATGATTGAATGTTCTGCACACAGTAAGTGCTCCTACGATTGAATGAATGAATGCCTAAATTGCCTATGAGGATTCTACCATTGGAGAATGCCCTAAGAGATGAGGCAAAGTAAAAGCCGAACAATCCATCCTGAGACTTAATTGGAAATCTTCCCTTAATATGACCAAAATATACTAGCTTGAAACAAATCTTCTGATGAAACACATTGTAAATCAAAGCTGGTTACTACCTCAAGAAATTGACAGCAGGTCCTGTATGTACTGGTTAAGTCCCGCCAAAAAAATGTATTTGTGGTTATATAGCTACAAAAATGTTGATTGACCAAATAAGAAGTGAAATGCCATCTGTCAATTTAATTTGATGTCCTTATCTGATAACTCCAGAATGATGTAATTGTAACACTAAGCAGTAACAGGATGGCGCATACTAAATGTCAAGGCCATTTTTCTCTAAATGGAATTTTATGTTTGAAAGCACAATGAACAAAAATGCAGGTATCATATCATTTGTTCTTTCCCTCACACTATGCTTTGCCAAAAACACATAGCAGTAAATCTGACCTCTGTTGCCTAGCAACCATCTGACAATTGGGTGGCTTAGATGACCTGGATATATTTCTGGTTAACCCTTATAAAGCCAAGTTAATTAAATTATGGAGCTTTTCAATGCATTTAGGTCTCAGCAAAAGAAAATAAAGGAATAAAAGGATCATTAACATATTAATATGCCCTGAATGGCTACTAAAGGATCTTCATCTCTACCAATAAATATGCAGGAACTTTAAAAAGCAAGAAAGGAATCCCAGTAGGAGTTCCTGGAATATTTTTATTTAATAGGCTTAAGGAAACGATTGGATAAACTGATTTTCAGAGCTGTCTTCAGTTTTCCATGATTCTTATATTTTCCTCTCAACGTTTCATGAATGTTTCCCAGAATTCGGAAGGTTTACCGAAAAGCTAGGACACAGATTTTTCAGGGAAACTCCAATGCCTAAATGGCAGCTCCTGGTGCTTTCAGTGAGAGTGCAAAGACAGTTGGATGATGTATGCTATTTCAATTGAGGAAAGAAGGCAGTAGAATGATACATCTGCTGCCCCGATTTCCTCCATAAAAGGGGGCAGAAAAGAAAAGAGGATCACATCTTTCTCCACTTCAAGATCAGCCAACAGGTCTGAAGCAGATATACCAGAAATAACCAAAGAAAAAGGAATGAGAAGTGACGCTCTACACCCCAACCACCATGCACATCTTTAATGGATCGGAGACGGGTGAAGTATTATATTTCAACTAAATTTTCAGGAAGTATGAGGATTGATCCCTCAAGTTCTCACAAATCAAAAATTTAAAGTGCAATTTAGCAGGAAACGTAGAATCTCAGAAAACCTAAAAATAAGTCACAAATAATAAGAATCACTTTTCCTGTCTAAGGCATGAACGTTTAAAGCTATATTGTGTGACCACATCATCCTATCTTTAAAATCACATTTCAGCCTGCAGGAAGAGTGTTCTAAAAATTAAAGTTATAAAATGACTTGCATTTTGTAATTCATTCATTAGAATCTAATTCAGTGACCTGCTTTTCTGGAATCAATGATGTAACATGTTTGGGTGATTATGATGTATGAAATATGCCTGGAAAATGTAGATAAGCTATTGTGCTCCACATTCTGAAATGTCAGTCAATATTATTGGAGAGTTTTTCTTATCAATGGCATTTATTGAGCATTTATTCTGAAAGCACCTTGTGGGCAGAGATTGCTCTATCAACTTTATTATAGTGCACTCTCCCAAATGCTTAGCACAGTACTCTGTACACAGTAAGCGCTCAGTAAATACCATTGATTGAATGATTGAACTAAGCATTTGGAAGAGCATAGAAGAGTTAGTTGATTCTAACAAGGGAGACAAATGCAAAAATAAATTTCAAACAGGAGGAAGCAACAGAATTTTTTTATTTTACATAAATGCAACGAGGTTGGAGGGTGAGTTCCCAGGTGCTTAGCTGTCTTGGAAGTGTTGAAGAAGCAGTTGGGGTCGATGAGAACATAAGATGGGGAGAGGGGAGATTAATCAGGGAGAATGTGATTTCAGTTACCTGTATGTTACTTAAGATTATGCTAGGGTTAGAAAAAAACCAAAATAACTATGCTTTATTATTTATTTCTGATTTAAAAGCACCCCTTTTAATCAAGTTGTCATTAAACATAAAACCTTGTTGCATTTTTTTAATAAAAAAATATTTTTATGGCAGACAGAATTTCTCAAGATTGATAACTTTTTTCCTTAAAAACATAGCAACTTCATATAACCAATTTAAATAAGATCACCAATGTACTTCTGAAAATACCCAGGTTCTGAGAGTATATTGAATTTGATTGAATGGAGAGTCACCTGTGCTTTTCTATTATCTGCTAAGTATCCTTTTGTTCTTTTCCTGTAATTTCATCCAAAGTCTATGAAATACATGGTTTCTGGAGTAAATATCCCTTTTGACATGCTGCATTTTTTGACTGACTGACAGTATACACTAGCACAAAATAGAATGTCAAAGAACTTGACATGATAAAAGCAAACATCATTTAATATAGTTTTGATAACGTCAAACTACTTAAAATTCCCTGTTCCTTTGACAACTATCCTGATAACATGCAGCATGTCTTTTAAAGCTGTATTTCTCTGGGAGAAGTTAGTGTCTGTGTACCTCCAAAGCAATGAAAATGTGAAATTTTACAGTATGCCTTGTAGTTCAAGTTTAAACTAATTTGAAATAAACAGCATTTC
This sequence comes from Tachyglossus aculeatus, assembly GCF_015852505.1. Taxonomy (NCBI): domain Eukaryota; kingdom Metazoa; phylum Chordata; class Mammalia; order Monotremata; family Tachyglossidae; genus Tachyglossus; species Tachyglossus aculeatus. Next base: position 98,982,973 of record NC_052069.1, read on the forward strand.
ACTTAGGAGAGCATTGAGAATACTGTGATCTTTGGCATAACAGCTTCAGAGCTTGGAAGGAATCTCCTCTAAAACGTCTGTTTATTAATTCTACACATATTAGAAATTACATGTTCACCAAACTGTCACTAACAGCAACGTTTCCAACAGTGCTTACTGATTATCCACAATGTGCCATCTATAGCAAAACAGACTAACCTGAGGTCCTACAGCCCAGAAAGGAGTTTCACTTTTTAAGGTAGAAACTTGAAGATGGGGTGGCCAAGAAGGAAAGCCAAATGATACCCTCATATCATTAGGCATTCATTCATTCATTCAATCATATTTATTGAGCACTTACTGTGTGCAGAGCACTGTACTAAGCATATCTATAGGTTTAGGGCTTGATTTGTCTCCTCATCCCAACATTGAAAATTAAACTGAAAATAGCTATGAAGCAACTATGAATTATGGCCCCCAACCAACTGTAGAGAGATACCCTCTCCCATCTTTCCCTGCAGTATTTCAAGAAGAGATCTCATACCTCCTTTCAAAATCCAGCCCCTCCACCTACACCTCCAGCCTCACCTTTGTGCACCTTATCAAAAAGCTTGCCTCCTCTCTTCTTCCTTCCCTGACTGCCATTAATTGTTCTTCCCCACTGTTTTCATATAAGCTTGTTTTTCCCTTTACCAAAAAACTCTCACTTGACCCCACAGCTCCCTCCAGTTATCACCCCATCACCCTCTGACTATTGCTCTCCAAACTCCTTGTGCAAGTCGTCCACACCATCTGCCTCAACTTCCTCTCTGCCAGTTCTCTTCTTGACCCCCTCCAATCTGGATTCCACCCCCTTCTCTCCACCAAAACTGCCTTCTCAAAGGTCACCAATGATCTCCTTCTTGCTAAATCCAATGGTCACTCTCCATCCTAATCTTCCTCGACCGCTCAGCTGCCTTCGATGCTGTCAACCATCCTCTTCTCTTGAAAAAATTATCCAACCTTGGCTTTACTAACACTGTCCTCTCCTGGTTCTCCTCCTATCTCTCTGGCCATTCTTTTTTAGTCCCTTTCATGGGCCCCTCCTCTGCCTCCCACCCCTGTGTGAGAGTCCCTCAAGGCTCAGCTCTGGCTCCCCTTCTATTCTCCATCTGCACCCACTCCCTTGGAAAACTCATTTGCTCTCATGGCTTCAATTTCCATCACTATGTGGATGATTCCCTAATCTACATCTACAGTCCTGATCTCTTTCCTCCTACCTTCAGGACATCTCTACTTGGATGTCCCACCAACACCTCAAGCTTAACATGCCCAAAACAGAACTCATCACCAAACCCTGTCCTCCCCTTGACTTTCCCATGACCCTTGAAAGCACAACCATCCTCCCTGTCTCATAAACCCATAACCTTGGCATTATCCATGACTCACCTCTTTCGTTCAAACAACATATTCAATCGGTCACCAAATCCTGTCAGTTCTACCTTCACAACATCACAAAAAGTCACTGCTTCCTTTTCATCCACACTGCTACCATGTTAATCCAAGGATTTACCCTATCCTGGCTTATTATATCAGCCTCCTTGCTGACCTCCCTGCCTCCTGTCTTTCCTCACTCCCATCCATTCTTCATTTTGCTGCCCAGATCATTTTTCTATAAAACCATTCAGTCTATGTTTCTCTAGTCCTCAAGAACCTCCAGTGGTTGCTCATCCACCTCTGCTTCAAACAGAAACTCCTTACCGTAGACTTTTAAGCACTCAATCATTTTGTCCCTCCTATCTTACATCACTGATTTCCTACTATAACCCAGCCCACACACTTTACATCCATAATCCCAACCTACTCACTGTCCCAAGGTATTGCATTCTCAATGTATTCAGCATATTATTTTGCCTTTAATATGTTGTGTGGATATTTGCATTTCCTGAAATCTCATCTATCTCACTGCTGACCCTTAACCCACATCCTGCCTCTTGCCTGGAACTCACTCCCTCTTCGTATCTGAAAGACAGTCACATTCCCACCCTCAAAGCCTTATTAAAAAAGGATCTCCTCAAAGAGGCCTTTCCCAACTAAGCCCTCATTTCCTTTTTACCCCTCTCCTTTCTGCATTGCCTTTGCACTAGGATTTGCACCCTTTATTTACCCCTCCCTCAGTCTCAGAGCACTTATGTACATACCTTTAATTTAACATATTCATAATAATATCTGTTTCTCTCTCTAGACTGCATGCTGTGTTACATTGAATGCTCCCAAGCACTTAAAACAGTGCAGTACAGTACTCTGTACACAGTAAGAGCTCAATAAATACAATCGATTGATTAAATGATTGATTACTATAGCCCCAGCATCTGCTTTTGTTATATCGAGGCAATAATATATAATCAAAATAACGTTCCCGATTGATCAGTCACAAAGAAATTATGGTAGTTTGGCCCAGGTAGATACTTAGTCTAACATTTTTGTAAATGCACACTCTGACTTCGGTAAGGGAAAAGATGCCTTGGTTCATCTATTTGGGGTTTGTCTGTTTTCACAGTAATGATTCTTATATACACAGCTTCCTGTGCCAATGAAAAAATAGGTTTATGTGATTCAAATTTGATACTGTCAGTTCTTTAAAAACCAGAGCAAACTAGAATAATGAAGAATAAGCACCTGATGGCCTGGGAACATGTCTACTAGTGCTGTTGTATTGTACTCTTCAAAGCATTCTGTACAGCACTTTGCACACAGTAAGCACTCAATAAATACCAGTGATTAACAGCTTCAATTTTCCACTACTCAATCAGATTTATTGAGTGCTTACTTTGTGCAGAGTACTGCGCTTAGAACAGTGCTTTGCACATAGTAATTGCTTAATAAATGCCATTATTATTATTATTATTACTGTACTAAGCATTTGGGAGGGTTTACTATAACTGATTTGGTAGGCCTGTCCCCTGCCCACAAGAAGCTACAAACTAGAGGGACTAATCCAAATAGTATCTTTTCAATATTTTTTAAAAAATTATAATTTAGGGTTTTCCAATGACTTTATGGGCAAAAATTATGGGCGGAATTTAAGGAAAGAATAAACTAGGTTCATCCACTGCTAATCATAACTGCAGGATTCTCAGTGTATACAGCATATTCTTTTGCTCTTAATAGATTGTGTGGATGTTTGCATTTCCTGAAACCCAAGCTGCATTCATTGCTATGCAAGCACAAAACACCATTTTCAACTAACTTATTGGCCCATTGTCTGAGGTGCTATGATGGGTAGGGAGATTAGAAAAAACTTTATTAAATGGAATGTCAGCTCCCTTGGGCATATAGGGTGTCATCATCTCAGAACTAGTTCTGCTGACTCATAAACTAAGAAGCATTAATTTTCTTAGAGTTAGAGTACATTATGTGCTGAAAGAGGATAACAGCAAACCAAAGTCATCTGAAAAATAGTCTAAAACTGCTTGCATGAAAGAGAAGATATAGTGGCTGAGAAAACTAAAGGATACAGGTTAATTCTGCTTATAACTGTAAAGGCATCATAGAATCCCAAATCCATTGCTGCAGTGCTTTTAAGATAAGGAAAATAAGCATCACCTATATCAGATTACCCAGCTTATTCATTCAGGCCAGACAAGTGCTTCTAATAATATGATAGATACCTCAGTTGGACAAAAGAGTCATGATTCTTTGGGTCCACCCACCACCAAATAGCCAGTGGCTTTTGATCAGAGGGGCAAGGTCTCCTGAAAGACAAGGCAATAGGCTGATGGTGGCAGTGCAGTAGGATAGATAAGTGAAAGAGGGGCTGCTCCACCTCTTCCTTTGCCTCAACCACTTCCTCCTTATAGGTGAAGACAGCAGCTGATGTTGCTTGGAATATTTCTGGCCATTTTCAGGGTGGCCAGAATAACATTCTGACCAGAAACTCCAAGGAACAGCCTTAAAAGTGGAAAGAAAGAGAAGGGGCTTTATCATGTTCATCATCATTCATAACACCTGAACTCTGAGTGGAAACAGTGCAAACCCAAATGAACACTCGCTCTCTTCCCGTCTCCCTCTCCCCCCATTCCTTTTGAGCACCAATTTTCGATCAGTCTTATTTATTGAGCACTTATCGTCTGCAAAGTACTTTACCGAAGCACTTGGGAAAGTACAATATAACAGATTCGGTATATATAAACCCTGACTAAAGACCCCAAAATGCCTTGGTAGACCCCAAAAGTTTGTTCCCATTATCTTCTAGTCTATTGTAGGCTTTGTTTTAGAGCTAGCCTAATCTCCAGTTTCCTTTCAAGGTTGCTCTACTCTTTCTTTCTCTAGGCTGCTCATTTCCTTCTTAATTACAGACTACCACTTCACCGGCTTGGTGAATACTTAGCAGTGTAGTTCAATAAATCAATCAACCAATCAGTGGTATTTATTGAGCACTTACTGTGTGCTGAACACTATATTAAGCACTTGGGCAGGTACAATATAACAGAATTGGTTGAAACCTTCACTGCCCATGTGAGCTCATCCTCTAGACTGTGAGCAGGGAATGTGTCTATTGTTACTTTCCCAAGTGCTTAGTACCGTGCTTTGCACACAGTGAGAACTCAGTAAATACGACTGAATGAATGAATGAAAGGTGCTTACAGTGTAGAGAGGGAGACGGATATTAAAATAAATTATGGATATGTACCTAAGTGCTGCGGGGCTGAGAGTGGGGTGAAGAAAGGGTACAAATCCAATAGCAAGGGTGACACAGAAGGGAGAAGGAATAGGGGAAATGAGGGCTTAGTTGGAGAAGGCAGATGATGTATACAACCATTGGATGGTTTCAAATACTATCACCTCACCGCCCTGTGTCCATTTCCATATGTGCAGAGAAATGTACTAAGCATTCAGGAGAGCACAATACACTAGAATTAGCAAGCAGCATGGCCTAGTAGTAAAAGCACAGGCTGGGAGTCAGAGGGAGTGGGTTCTAATCCTGGCTCCTCCACTTGTCTGCTGACTGACTTTGGGCAAGTCGTTTAACTTCTCTGTGCCTCAGTTACCTCATCTGTAAAGTGGGGATTAAGACTATGAGCTCCACGTGGGACAGGGACTGCATCCAACTTGATTACCTTGTATCTACCCCAGTGTTTAGAATTCTGCTTGGCACATAGTAAGCACTTAACAAATATCATCATTATTATTACTATCAAGCTTACATTCTAGAGTCTTAGAGTTTGTCTTACATTATAGCTTAAAGTCAGTGATCTTGTATTTGTAATTGGATTATTTTATCCTACACAATTTACCTTGCTTATTCAGGGGTTCATCTGACTATTTTGGGCCCACTATTTCAGCTTCATGAAATCTCCCTGAAATTTATCCCCATCAGCATGGCATTTCGCAAACTGGTAGATCTTAGTGCCATCTGCCAAATGGAGATTTCACAGCACCCTCTGTCTTACAGATGATTTACAAATATGTTAAATAAACTGTTCTAGCTCTGATCTGCAGGGGATGCTGAATTTAAGCTTCTCCACACCCAAAGTGGCCAATTAACCCTGCCCTTTGTTTTCTTTAAGCCAGTATATCTCTTCTGTGACAGAACATTCCCTATTACCCAAAAATTTGAGAGAGAGAGAGAGAGAGAGAGAGAGAGAGAGAGAGAGAGAGAGAGAGAGAGAGTGTGTGTGTGTTTTCTAAAGGCTTTGGTGTGGAAATTTGTAAAGATTTTTTTATAAATCTAAATCTACATCCACTAGGTTCCTCTCCATCTATATGCTTATTGACTCCTTCAAAGAACTTCAGGAGATTAGTGAATGTAGCTGCTGTGAATAGAAAATATTTGGATAAAGTATTATATCTTTATCAGCAGTCTATATTGGGCACCTACTGTGTGCAAAGACAGATTCCTCTAGGGGAGACTTTATCCTGAAATTAGCTTCAACAAATTGTTAGCATTGTACCAGAAAACTATAGTTCCCAGACTAGCTGGGTATCTGAATAACAGCGACACATAATCCTTGAGATACAAGACTGATATTTGACACACAATCGTTTCCCCTGCATTCTTGAAAGTTTTACAGGTTTACAAATGGAAGATAGATAGAAGGGGGAAGTGACTTTCCAAGGCTAGGAAGGATTATATGAAAACCAAAATGACCCTTGGAAAGGCTCCATCAAATCATGAATCTCCCTTCTTACATTGCAAACTGCATGTTCTTTCATATGTTTTTTGTTTGTGTATTAGAATTAACACTTGTGTCTAGAATGCTGTAGCATAGAATTTTATTCTGGCAGAACCCCACATTATCATGTCATACTACTTGCCCAGTGTGTATGCCAGGCTCAACAACACAACGGTTTCTTCTAATACCGGTATGTGCTGTATCCAAGCAGGTGTATTTTATAAGAAGAATGTTCCTTAGCTCTGGTATCACATTCTAGCCAAAATGCTTAGTAAAAGCAAGTGTTGTGTCAGAACTGACAAGTTAAAATAAGCTATTGGGCTAACAATTCAATCCTAATTTACATAAATCAGTCAATCAGTGGATCAATTGTATTTATTGAGCACTTACTTTGTGGAGAGCACTGTACTAAGCAACTGGGAGAATACAATATAACAGAGTTGGTAGACATACTCCCTGCCCACAGTGAGCTTACAGACCAGATGGGGAGGCAGACAATATAAACGGATATAAATTATGGATAATAATAGTAATAATAATGGCATTTACTAAGCACTTACTATGTGCAAAGCACTGTTCTAAGTGCTGGGGAGGTTACAAGGTGATCAGGTTGTCCCACGGGGGGCTCACAGTCTTAATCCCCATTTTACAGATAAGGTAACTGAGGCACAGAGAAGTTAAGTGACTTGCCCAAACTCACACAGCCGACAATTGGCCAAGCCGGGATTTGAACCCATGAACTCTGACTCCAAAGCCCGTGCTCTTTCCACTGAGCCACGCTGCTTCTCTGTGGATATGTACATAATAATGCACATATACATTATTAATACATACTACATAATAATAATACATAATAATACATGATACATAATACATAATACATAATAATAATATACATAGTAATACATAATAATATCCATATTATGTACAAATGTGCATAATAATATGTACATATGTAATATGTACATATGGATATGTACATAATAATAATAATGATATTTGTTAAGCACTTGCTATGTACAAAGCACTGTTCTAAGCACTGGGGTAGATACAAGGTAATCAGGTTGGACACAGTCCCTGTCCCAGATGGGGCTCACAGACTTAATCCCCATTTTACAAATGAGGTAACTGAGGGACAGAGAAGGGACATGACTAGCTCAAGGTCACACAGCAAACAAGTGACGGAGCCAGGATTAGAACCCATGACTTCTGACTCCCAAGCCCGTGCTCTTTGCCACTAGGCCATGCTGCTTCCCTAACTGCTTTGGGTCTGAGAGAGGGGTGAATGAAAGATGAAAATTCAAGTGTAAGGACAACACAAAAGGGAGTGGGAGAAGCGGAATGAGGACCTAAATTAAGGAAGGCCTCTTAGAGGAGATGTGCTTTAAACAAGACTTTGAAAGTGGGGAGAGTGATTGTCAGATATGAAGAGGGATGGCATTCCAGGCCAAAGGCAGGACAATGAATAAGTTGGCATTAAAGTGGTCAGGCTTGGTTGTTATAGGAAATCAGTGGGGTAAAGTAGGAGGGGGCAAGGTAATCGAATGCTTTAAAGCCGACATTGAGGTGTTTCTAGGCATCATTACATGCCTAGTAATGATGCTCTTTCCAATTCTTGGAGTATTCTTTGTCTTTTTTTAAAGAAAGAATATTATATTATTTCCCTTATTTCCCCTATCCTTAATCTATTTTCATATCTGTCTACCCCTTTAGCCTGTATACTCTCCCAAGTGCTTAGTACAGTCCTCTACACACAGTAAGTGCTCAATAAATACCATTGATTAATTGATAAACAGGACTGAAGAATGGAATAACATCAGGGAATAGAATGGAAATCATCTTGGAACATCTACTGTGTTCTAATAAAAGAACAGCAAAGTAACGAGACCAAGAGTTCTCTTTCCCCTGCTTCTATAGCTGACTCAAGTTAAGGCAAAAGACAGTAATAATAATTGTAGCATTTGTTAAGCGTTTACCATGTACCATTGTCCTAAACACTGGGGTAAATATAAGATAATCAGGTGCCACAAGGAGCTTACAGACTGAGTAGAAAGGAGAACAGGTATTGAATTCCTATTTTGCAGATGAGACAACTGAAGTACAGAGAAGTTGAGTCCCCAGCTCAGAATCATACGTCGGGTAAGTAGTGGAGTTAGAATTAGAACCCAGGTCCTCTGCTCCTATGCTCAAGCTCTTTCCACTAGACTATACTGATTCTCAATAATGAAAGGAACTGAGCCCTAGGAATTTTTGGAAGTAACAATGCAGGAGGAGCTCTAGACTGTGAACTCCTTGTCATCAGAGAAAGTGTCTATCAACTCTATTGTATTGTGCTCTCCCAGTCACAGTAAGCACTCCATAAATACCTTTGATTGATTGATATATGATTATGATGATGATGATGATGATGGTATTTGTTAAGCGCTTACTATGTGTCAAGCATTGTTCTAAGTGCTGGGGTAGATGCAAGGTTAACAGGTTGTCCCACGTGGGGCTCACAATCGTAATCCCCATTTTACAGATGAGGTAACTGACACCCAGAGAAGTTAAGTGACTTGCCTACAGTCACATAGCTGACAAGTGGTGAAGGCACGATTAGAACTCACAACCTCTCACTCCCAGCCCAGGGTTTTGCCACAAAACCACACTGCTTCCATATATATACACACATATATATAGCAATGGAGCTACTGCATCTTTGTCAAACCATAAAAATAACGCCATTAATAGAGTCCCTGGTCTCTGTTGCAATGAAAAGCTGTGAAGAAAGAGCTTCTTATAAAGCACTTACCGTGTGCAGAGCACTGTACTAAGCACTGAGACGAAATACACAGGTGGAAATTAAACACAGTCCCTGTCCCACCCGGGGCTCATAATCTAAAACAGGATAACTAAATTATCAAAAAATGATACTTCCAAGACCAAAGCTACAGTTTAGCATGACAGTTCAGCATACTCCTTTATTTGGTTGCAATGATTATATGTGTCCAGTTTCCACTTATTTGATAGTATTTACGGAGCACTTTCTCTGCACAGTTGACTGTATTAAATGCTTGGAAGAGTACAGTAGAGTTAGAAGTCCTGTTCCATACCCTCAAGGGGGAGGAGGACAGAGCTAAGGGGTGGACCCAGGAGTAGAGCCTAGGTCTCCTCACTCCCAAGCCCATGCTCCTTCCACTAGGCCATGCTTGTTCTTCAGTTTTTATTATTATTATTATTATTATAATTATATATAAGAATAATAATAATATAATATATTATAATAATAATAATAATAATGGTATTTGTTAACTGCTTACTATGTGCCAAGCAATGTTCTAAGCACTCGGGTAGATACAAGTTAATCAGGTTGTCCCACATGGGGCTCACAGTTTTAATCCCCATTTTACAGATGAGGTAACTGAGGCACCGAGAAGTTAAGTGACTGGCCCAAAGTCACACAGCTAACAAGTTGTGGAGCCGGGATTAGAACCCACTACCTCTGACTCCCAAGCCCGTGCTCTTTCCACTAAGCCACGCTGCTTTTATACTTCCTTGCATTGAAATAGTTTTGTGCAAGCACAGAGTGTCACCTCCCACCTGATTGTGCCGGCCTGAATAACAATAATAATAATAATGATAGCATTTATTACTATGTGCTTACTATGTGCAAAGCATCAGAAGAGGACTCAGACACCACCATTTGGTTGGTCATACATTGCGTGACCTGTATGGCCTGGTATGCTCTTTACTCATTACTTGGAGACGGTTGAATGATGGCTCCTCCAATCAATTAAAGCAGTTAGAACTGCTGACAGGCCATCACTAGAGCAATTTTATGGATTCATAAATCCATATTCTAATATAATAATCACTTTATTGTCAGCCTGTCTCAAAGGATTTTTGTAAATGTTGACATGCAATATCATTTGAATATCTAAACCCTTAAAAAAAGAAACAAATTCAATTTGCAATCTTCACAGTGTGAACCAAGACTTTCCCCAAACACTACTGCCCTATTCCATCACGCTATTTCCCTCCACTAATATGATTATCATTTAAGTGGGGAATTGCCTCAGGGAACTTTCCAAATAATTATTAAAGGGTTTCTTTGTGCATTTTTCTTTCTGAGAGGAAAAAATTGTATCCCATATTCTGCTCAAACCAGCTGGCTGCCCATTTGCTAAGATTATCAGGTCCCTTGTCAAATGAATAAAGTTGTAGCTCTCATAAAATCTGTAGTTAGTTCTTAGGAATTGCCAAGGATTAAGGTTGGAAGGTAGAAATCTGCAAAAAATCCTTTATAATTATTTATTACCTAATCACCAAGGGGCTCCCAAGAGGTTAAGGGGACGGGGAAATCGACCGTATTTGAGGATTGTTCTAAATAATCTAATTTGCTTGTATCCACCCCATGCATAGCACAGTGCTTGATTAAAGACCTTCATCAATCAATCAATCAGTGGCATTTATTGAGTGCTTTGTGAGCAGAGCACTGTACTAAGCAGTTTGGAGAGCACAATACAATTGATTTGTTAAGCTCCACAGGGAGCTTACAGCCTAGAAGGGGAGACAGACATTAAATTATGTACATAAGTGCTATGGGCCTCTTAGGGTAGGGTAAATATCAAGTGTCTAAGGGTGCAGATCTAAGTGCATAAGTGATGAAGGGAGAGGGAGTAGGGGAAATGAGGGTTTAGTCAGAGAAGGCCTTTTGGGGAAGATGTTATTTTAATAAGGCATTGAAAGTGGAGAGAGTGGTGTTCTGTCATTTAAAAAGGGGAAGGGAGTTCCTGGCCAGAGGGAGAACATGGGCAAGTGTTCAGTGATGAGAAACCTGAGATTGAGATACAGCAAGAAGGTTGGTGTTTGAAGGGCAAAGTGTACAGAGTGTCATTGTAGGAAATCAGTGAGGAAGGTAAGAGGGGGTGAGCTGATTGAGTACTTCTAGGGCCAGTGATAAGGAGTTTCTGTTTGATTCTGAAGTGAATGGGTACTCACTGGAGGTTCTTAAGGAGTGTGGAAACATGCACTGAATGATTTTTTAGGAAAATGATGTAGGAAGACTGGAGTGGCGAGAGACAGGCAGCAGGGATGTCACTGAGGAAGCTGATGCAGTAGTCAAGGTAGTATATGATAAGTGTTGTATCGGTGTAGTAGCAGATTAGGTGGAAAAGATGGGAAGATTTTGGCAATGTTGTGAAGTTAGAAATGACAGGATTTGGTGACAGATTGAATGAGAGAGATGAATCAAGGATAATGTCAAGGTTATAGGCTTGTGACACAAGGATGATAGTGCTATTGTCCACAGTGATGGAAAAGACAGTGAGAGGACAGGGTTTGAATGGGAAAATGAGGCATTCTGTTTTGAACATGTTAAGTTTGAGGTGTTCGTGGAAATGTGAGGCAGGAGGAAATGTGAGACTGTGGAGAAGGAGAGAGGCCAAGGTCAGAGAGGTAGATTTGGGAATCATCTCAGTAGTGCGTGTAGATGGAGAATAGAAAGGGGCCCAGAACTGAGCCATGTGGGACTCTCACAGTTAGAGGGTGGAAGGTAGAGGAGAAGCCTGTGAAAAAGATTGCAAATGAGCAGCTATACAGGTAGGAGGAGAACCAGGAGGGGACAGCATCAGTGAAGCCAAGGTCAGATCATGTTTCAAGGAGAAGGGGGTGGTCCACAGTGTCAAAAGCAGCTGAGAGATAAAAGAGAATTAGAATGGAGAAGAGGCCATCGGATTTGGCAAGAAGGAAGTCATTGGTGACCTTAAATAGTGCAGTTTCTATGTAGTGAAGGGAGCAGAAACCAGATAGGAGAGGGTCAAGGAGAGGATTGGAGGAGAGGAAGTGGAAGTAATGAGTGCAGACAACTTGCTCAAGGAGTTGGGAGAGGACTGAATGATAGGAGGGAGATTGGGTGTTAAATAGAGGGGACCGTGGAGTAAAGAGAAGTGTTTTTTTTTTTTTGTTAGGGGATACATGAGAATGTTGAAAGCAGTGAGAAAGAGGCCATTGGAAAGTGAACATGTGGAACTGTGTGGTCAGAGAGGGAAGAAGAGAGGGGCAAGTGTTTTGATAATGTGTGAAGGAATGGGGTTAGAGACACAGGTAGAAGGGGCACTTTTGAGAGGAGGTAGGATAGCTGCCATTTGTCTGCTGTGTGACCTTGGGCAAGTCACTTAACTTCTCTGTGCCTCAGTTCATATGTAAAATGGGGAGCAAGACAGTGAGCCCCAGTTGGGACATGGACTGTGTCGAACCTAATTAGTTTGCACTACAGTGCTTGGCACATAGTAATCACATAATAAATGCCATTAAAAAAACAGTGCCGGGCACATAGTAAGTACTTAACAAGTGCCATTATTATAATCATTATCATCATTATTATTACAACGTCTCATCTTGAGACACTGATGAGAAAGGTGAGTTGAATAGTGGTCAGGAAGATGGTGGGACTGGAGAGGAGTAGGGGAGATTTTAGGGAGACCATGCCTAATGCTTTCAATTTTATCAATGAATTATGTGGCTAGATCATTAAGGGCAAGAGCCGGGAGGGAGTTGGGTAGGGACCGTCTCTATATGTTGCCGACTTGTACTTCCCAAGCGCTTAGTACAGTGCTCTGCACATAGTAAGCGCTCAATAATTACGATTGAATGAATGAATGAATGAATGAATGAATGAATGAACAAGGGATTTGAGGAGGAAGTTAAACATCTGAAACAACTGACATGGGATATGGACATGGGAGTCATTCTTTCTTTCTTTCCATCATGGTTACTGAGCGCTTACTGTATCCAAAGCACCGTACAAAGCACTTGGGAGAGTCCAATACAGCAATGAATGGGCACATTCCTTGCTCACGACGAGCTTATGGTCTACAGACAATGTGACTAAATAAATGAATAAATAAATTACAGCAATGTACAATGTCAGTAAGGATAGAGAAATAATGTTGTTGGACAGAAGAGAGGGCAGAGTTAAAGTAAGCAAGGTTAAAATTATGATGGATGGGAGTCAGCTAAATCCCTAGATTTACTCCAGTAGCACTCCACAGCTCATTCATAGGGACAGAAAAAGTGTACTACCAAGGTAATCCAGGGCTGCTTGAGAAGCAGCCATGGCTCAGTGGAAAAGAGCCCGGGCTTTGGAGTCAGTGGCCATGGGTTCAAATCCCGGCTCTGCCAACTGTTAGCTGTGTGACTTTGGGCAAATCACTTCACTTCTCTGTGACTTAGTTCCCTCATCTGTAAAATGGGGATTGACTGTGAGCCCCCCGTGGGACAACCTGATCACCTTGTATCCCCCCAGCACTTAGAACAGTGCTCTGCAAATAGTAAGCACTTAGTAAATGCCATCATTATTATCTTGTACTTCCCAAGCACTTAGTACAGTGCTCTGCACACAGTAAGCGCTCAATAAATACGATTGATTGATTGATTGATTGATTGATTGATTGATTGGTACAAGATCTGCGGAGGGAGGGGGAATAAAGAAGTTGAGTTCAGGGGAGAGGGTGGTCTTGAGGATGCCAATTTGGGGATTAAGATTAGGTAGTTTGGGTATTGAGACCAAATGGAGCTTGATGACTTTAGAAAATTGGGAGGGGTCAAAAGATGGGAGGTCCCTGTGGGGAACAGGACAGATTTCATCATATTTTAAGTTCATTTCCATTTTAAGTTCTTCACTTACATAGACTTCACTATCGCTTCCAGACCTTCTTCAACAAAGGCATCTCTAGCTTCCTCTCATTGCTGCATCCCCTCAAGTTGTTCTTTAACCTAGGTAAGCCCTTGGAGCATTTCTCACAGGGCCTGAGCCCCACAGAGCTCTCTCTGTGACAGTGAATTTCTCATGAACTTCTCTTTTATCCTTCCAGCCTCCCAAGACTAAAGGAATAAACAGCTAGGGTGGAGATGGGATGAGGGTTGGAAGTTTCTACAAACTGCTCCAACTTTATCTAGGCTGTCTAACAGGGTAGGCTTTAGCAGTTGGGGCTTCATTAATAGCATGACTGGCTTTAGTGCTTAAATCTTCTCCAAATGTGTGGGTGTAAGGACAAAAACTAACATAAAATTACTTGTCTAAAGGATCCAGGTATTCCTCCTTGAAAGCGTTTCCCTTTTTTAAAAGTTTGCCTGTCGTACCAACAAGCATTTTGGAGAAGAGGAATGACCCAGTTTCTTTAACCTGGGGGTGCAGGAAGAGCAGGCCCAAAAATTGGATATTCCTGCCTCTCGCCCTTCTAATTGGTTAAGTGTCTACACTTTTGTTTTGTTTTGTTTTGTTTTGTTGTCTGTCTCTCCCTTCTAGACTGTGAGCCCGTTCTTGAGTAGGGACCATCTCTATATGTTGCCAACTTGTACTTCCCCAGTGCTTAGCACAGTGTTCTGCATACAGAAAGCGCTCAATAAATACGATTAAATGAATGAATGAATACACCGACTGAAGACTGTCACAGAGAAATGGAGCCCTGAGAGTCAGGGCAGAGTACTAAAGCGGGATCAAATTTTTTAGGAGAATGAATATATGTCAGTATTTCAGCAGTGAAATGTTTTGGGTTTTTTTTCATTTTTCGAAGTTGGTCATTCTACTTCTCTTAGAAAATCTTAGTAGTCAGATATCATAAGAGTTTCCAGAGTAATCATGGGAGCTACTCAAGGTTCAGTTCTGGTCCCCCTTGTAATTCTCCATCTACACCCACTCCTTTGGAGAACTCAGTGATGCCGTGTCTTCACCTACCATTTCTACATGAATGATTCCCAAATCTACCTCTCCAGCCCCAGTTTCTCTCTTTCACTGTAGTCTTGCACTTCCTCCTCCCTTCAGGACATCTCTACTTGGACTTCCTGCTGACACTTCAAATTTAAGATAACCAAAACAGAATTCTTCATCTTCCCAATCTAACCCTATGATCCCCTAGATTTTCCCATCATTGTAGATAACACCGCTATCCTTCATCTCACAAGCTCATGAATTTCATCATCATCATCATCATCAATTGTATTTATTGAGCGCTTACTATGTGCAGAGCACTGTACTAAGCGCTTGGGAAGTACAAATTGGCAACATATAGAGACAGTCCCTACCCAACAGTGGGCTCGCAGTCTAATAGGGGGAGACAGAGAACAAAACCAAACATACAAAATAAAATACTGATGTCTGTCTCCCCCACTGTAAACTGCGAGCTCATTGTGGGCAAGGAATATCACTGTTTACTGTTGCATTGTACTTTCCCAAGTGCTTAGTGCAGTGCTCTACACAAAGTTAGCACTCAATAAATACGAATGAATGAATGAATAAACTAGACTCATCTCTATCATTTCGTTTCTGCCTTCCAAACCCCTTCTCAGGATCACATCCTTCTAGACTGTGAGCCCGTTGTTGGTTAGGGACCGTCTCTATGTGTTCCCAATTTGTACTTCCCAAGCGCTTAGTACTCTACACACCATAAGTGCTCAGTCAATACGATTGAATGAATAAATGAATGAATCTGGAGAGTTTCCAGTACTCTACCAGTCTCAGCTACGGGAAGGAGAGTCAAGCAGAGACATACCCATTTTATTCCTAGCTTGGGCAGTGGCTAGCAAGTAGAAGGCAACCTGCTACTAGTCACTCCCCTGTGCTGGGCAGAATAATAATGATGGTACCATAACTAATTAATGAATTACCACAGGGGAAAGGGCAAGAAGTGAGCCGGCTCTTTGCCCAGAAATGCCACTTTTCATCCCTCAACTTCTCTTCCTTTAAGGTCCTCTTCATCCATCTCTACCCCCCATTTTTTTATTGTATTTGTTAAGCACTTACTATACTTATTAAGCACTTGTTAAGCACTTACTTACTACTACATGAGAAGCAGCATGGCTCAGTGGGAAGAGCACGGGCTTTGGAATCAGAGCTCATGGGTTCAAATCCCAACTCCGCCAGTTGTCAGCTGTGTGACTTTAGGCAAGTTGCTTAACTTCTCTGGGCCTCAGTTACCTCATCTGTAAAATGGGGATTATTAAGACTGTGAGCCCCCCGTGGGACAACCTGATCACTTTGTAACCTCCCCAGTGCTTAGAACAGTGCTTTGCCTATAGTAAGCACTTAATAAATGCCATCATTATTATTATTATGTGTACTGTACTTAGTGGTGGAATAGATACAGGATAATCATCATCATCATCAATTGTATTTATTGAGCGCTTACTGTGTGCAGAGCAGTGTACTAAGCGCTTGGGAAGTACAAGTTGGCAACATATAGAGACAGTCCCTACCCAACAGTGGGCTCACAGTGTAATCAGATTGGATGCAGTCCATATCCCACATGGGGCTCACAGTCTTAATCCCCATTTTACATATTAATAATAATAATAATAATGGTATTTGTTAAGGATTTACTATGTGCCTAGCACTATTCTAAGCGCTGAGGTAGATACAAGGTTAGATGGTGCCCCACGTGGAGCTCACAGTCTTAATCCCCATTTAATGGATGAGGTAACTGAGGCACAGGGAAGTGAGGTGACTTGCCCAAGATCTCACAGCAGACAAGTGGAGGAGCTAGGATTAGAATTCAGGTCCTTCTGAACTCCCAAGGCCTGGGCTCTATCCACTAGGCAATGCTGCTTCTTTAATATACTTCAAATATGTGTTGCAGCCATCTACCACTCGCTCGTCCAATCTCCAATTTTCTGAGTGATTTTGATTCCTCTTTCAGAGATTTCTGTCCTGAAATTCACTCCATTAGGAAGCTCAATCTCTCCAAAGTTTTCACCAGCCATCTCTATGTACAGGACTCTCAAATATTCTAAGCTAGTCCTGACTACTCTCCATTTTTTACGTTATTTGTTAAGCACTTACTATGTGACAAACACTGTTCTAAACTCTGGGGTAGATACAAGTTAGTCAGGTTGAACACAGTCCATGTCCCACATGGTACTCACAGTCAACCCCCATTTTACAGATGAGGTAACTGAGGCACAGAGAAGTTAAGTGACTTTGTCCAAGGTCAGTCAGTCAATGGTATTTACTGAGTGCTTACTGTATGCAGAGCACTGTACAAAGTGCTTGGGAGAAGAAAATAGAACAATCTAACAGACACATTCCCTAGTCACAATGAGTTTACAGTTTTGAAGGGGGAGACAGACATCAGTATAAATGTCTATAAGTATAAATATAATATTATTCTATAGATCAGGTAACTGAGGCCCAGAGAAGTGAAGTGACTTGGCCAAGTTCACACAGCAGACAAGTGGAGGAGCAGGGGCTAGAAGCCAGGACTTCCATTAGGTCCTGCTGCTTCTGTCCCCAGCCTGGTCTCCCCCTCGGCCCCCCACTGCACCCACTAGGCAAGCCCACCTCTCCTCACAGTCTAAGGAGGAGGGGACATTCCTACTCTGCAATCTTGTCTTTCCTCCTGAGTCCAGAACATCTTGACATGATATTCTGCCAACAGAAGTTAAGTGACTTTGTCCAAGGTCAGTCAGTCAATGGTATTTACTGAGTGCTTACTGTATGCAGAGCACTGTACAAAGTGCTTGGGAGAAGAAAATAGAACAATCTAACAGACACATTCCCTAGTCACAATGAGTTTACAGTTTTGAAGGGGGAGACAGACATCAGTATAAATGTCTATAAGTATAAATATAATATTATTCTATAGATCAGGTAACTGAGGCCCAGAGAAGTGAAGTGACTTGGCCAAGTTCACACAGCAGACAAGTGGAGGAGCAGGGGCTAGAAGCCAGGACTTCCATTAGGTCCTGCTGCTTCTGTCCCCAGCCTGGTCTCCCCCTCGGCCCCCCACTGCACCCACTAGGCAAGCCCACCTCTCCTCACAGTCTAAGGAGGAGGGGACATTCCTACTCTGCAATCTTGTCTTTCCTCCTGAGTCCAGAACATCTTGACATGATATTCTGCCAACATCTCAGTATGTTCAAAACCAAGCTCATCTTTTCTCCCATATTATCTCCTTCACCTAACTTTTCCATTGTAGTTGACCATACCACCTTTCAAACCGATAACTTTGACATTATCCTTGACTCTGAACTCTGAACTCTGAATGAAACACTAGGGAAAGTATATATATATATATATATATATATATATATGTGTGTGTGTGTGTGTGTGTGTGTGTGTGTGTGTGTGTGTGTGTGTGTGTGTGTGTGTGTGTGTGTGTGTGTATATACTTTAAACTTTAAACAGAGTGAGTAGACGCATACCCTGCCCACAATGTGCTTACAGTGTAGAACTTACAGTTAAGGGTCCAGAAACTTGACATACTCCAGTTTGACTACTTCAATAGACTCCTCACTGGCCTCCTGGCCTCCAGTCTCTCTTCTCTCTATCCCATTCTCTGCTCTCTGGATCTTTTTCCAAAGTTTTGTTCTGCATATATCTCCTCACTCCTCAAAAACTTCTAATGATTGTTCATTCCTCTCAAGCAATCATTTTTAATCAATCATATGTACTGAGTACTTACTGTGGGCAGAGCACTGTACTAAGAGCTTGGGAGAATATATCAGGATTGATAGACATGTTCCCTGCCCACAAGGAGCTTACAGTCTCTCTACATCTAGCAGAAACTTCAGACCATAGGTATTGAGGCACTCAATAAGCTCACTCTCTCCTGCTTATTCACTCTCTTTTTCCACTATACCCAGACTGCACAGCTTATTCTTCTCATCCTTCCCCATTCTCATCTCTCCTTCTACCAATCTCTTGCTCTCACCTTATCCACTGCTAATTCTCTCCCCCTCTCTTCTGACAGACCCTTGGTCCCTTTTGCAAAGCCCTTAAGATCTCTAAAATAAAACTCTGGCCAATTAGACTGGAAGCTTTTCATGAGCAGGGAATATAGCTTTTCAAACCTGATGGATTAGATTGGAAGCTTGTCATGTGCAAGGAGCATGTCTTTTGCACTTTCTCGCATGCCTTGGACATAGTAGCACTTGTGAATACCATCACTACTATTGCATCCTGCAGTCTCTGCTCTGACCCTTTCTTGAGTGTCTATGCTGCCCTCAAACACATTTTAGTCTGATTCCTCCCTCTTCCCCTCCCTTTCCCTCTGCCCCGATCACAGATTATTCCCTAGACTCAGTTGGACGCTATCTAGAGTGTTGCTTTCCCCACAGCTCCCAGTGACGGAAACAGTGCGGCCTAGTAAAAACACCATAGGTTCTGAGTTCTAATCGCACTCTCTCCCTGGCCTGCATAACCTTGGGCAAGTCACTTAACTACCTTGTGTCTCAGTGTCCTCATCTATAAAATGGGGATGAAATATCTGTGGCCCCATGTGGCCATACTAATTAGTTTGTACCTACCCCAGCACTTAGTAAAGTGGCAGTTATATAGTAAGTGCTTAACAAATACCATAAAAAAATGGCTGAGAAGGAGGGGCAAGGTGAGGCATTTAAACCTGAGGTGGTGGCAATGGCAAGAGTAGTTCCAACTCACATCACGGCCTGGTTATGGTGGGCCAAAGAGGAGGCAGCAAAATGCCTGCTCTAAGTGGGAAGCAGCATGGTCTAGTGGGAAGAGACTGTGAGAAAAGACTTCTAGACTGTGATCCCGTTGTTGGGTGGAGACCGTCTCTATATGTTGCCAAGTTGTACTTCCCAAGCGCTTAGTACAGTGCTCTGCACACAGTAAGCGCTCGATAAATATGAATGAATGAGTGAATAAATACGATTGAATGGATGAATGAATGAATGAAGAGCTTTGGCCTTCAATCAATCATCAATCGTATTTGTTGAGTGCTTACTGTGTGCAGAGCACTGTACTAAGCACTTGGGAGTCAGAAGACCCAGGTTCTAATCCCAGCTCTGCCACTTGTCTGCTGTGTGACTTTGGGCACATCACTTAACTTCTCAGGGCCTCAGTTACCTCATCTGTAAAATGGTGATTAAGACTGTGAGCCCCAGGTGGGACATGGAATAATAATAATAGTGGCATTTATGAAGTGCTTACTTTGTGCAAAGCACTGTTCTAAGCGTTGGGGAGGTTACAAGGTGATCAGGTTGTCCCACGGAGGGCTCACAGTCTTAATCCCCATTTTACAGATGAGGTCACTGAGGCACGGAGAAGTTAAGTGACTTGCCCAAAGTCACACAGCTGACAATTGGCGGAGCCGGGATTTGAACCCATGACCTCTGACTCCAAAGCCCGGGCTCTTTTCCACTGAGCCACGCTGCTTCTGTGTCCAGCCTGATTAACTTGTGTCTATCCCAGCATTTAGTACAGTTCCTGGCATTTAGTAAGGGCTTAACAAATGCCATTTTAAAAAAAAGTCAAGAAGTAGCAAAAGCATGAACCCACTTCCCCTCCCTGCACCTCTTCTCCACCCAAAGTGACTCCCATGCCCACCCAGAGCCATGTAGGCGTTGCTGGTGCCAGCCTGACTGGCCGCCTGCTCCACTGCAGCTCAGGCCCCAGCCACTGCCTTGGACAGGGGCCACATCAGGGTCAAATAATAATAATAATAATGTTGGCATTTGTTAAGCGCTTACTATGTGCAAAGCACTGTTCTAAGCGCTTGGGGGGGGTGCAAAGTGATCAGGTTGTCCCACGTGGGGCTCACAGTTTTAATCCCCATTTTACAGATGAGGTAACTGAGGCTCAGAGAAGTTAAGTCCTCTCCTTGGCACACGTGCCAGTGATAGGAAGCCCAACCCCCTTATCCGAATAATAATAATTGTGGCATGTGTTAATCACTTACTATGCACCAAGTGAGTGGAGTAGATAAAAGATCAACAGATTGGACATAGTCCCTTTACCTCATGGAGCTCAGAATCTTAGTCAGAGGGAGAATAGGTATTGAATTCCCACTTTACAGATGAGGAAACTGAGGCAAAGAGCTGTCAAGTGACTTGCTCAAGGTCACCAGCAGGCGAGTGCCAGAGCTAGGATTAGAACACCCCTCCTCCGATTCCCAGGCCACGCTGATTCTGAAAACAAACGAGGTGCCACTGAAGGACCATTGAAGTGTCCCAGGCCTGAGTGATTCAGCTCCGCACCAAAAAGCCAAAAAAAAACAAAAACAAAAATCTGGCATTTTTATTTTACTACTGCCATATACTTCCACTTCTGGCCTAGACAAGTCTTTCTCAAAGGGCTCACCTCCTGTTTTCACCTTCCTATTGTTTTCTCTCCTTGCATTGCATAGTTAGTCACCAAAAGTCATATATTCCTTTTGAATTATTTGAACAGCACCTTGATGGTCTGTGGAGGAAAGAGGCTGCCAAAGTCCAATAAATATATATGATTTAAAACAAATGAATACTAAATTAAAGCTGGTTATACTGTTACCATCTCTGGTTGTTAAAGATACAATCTCTAGTTTAATGTTCTTTCAATCCAGTAGAAAATGATCTTCTGTCATTAAAAATAGCTAATTTCTCTTTATATGGGTCCTAAGGCTAAATATTAATAGCTTCCTTTCATTAGTGTGAATATACTATTTCCTAGAAATCTACTATTTAAGGGAAACTTAAGGGACTCTTTTCAAGCTATTCTACCTAAAATTAGCACCTTCCTCCATTTAAGCATCCCCTATAACCCTCCTTTTCTCCCAAACCCCACCTGCCCCAACCTTTTAAAGTCTAATGCTGCCCCTTCCTCAATCCCTCCCCATATTTGCCACTCGAATTCCTTCTACTCCCCTCTGCCCACAAGCATTTAATAGGACCCTAAATACTAAGAAAGACTATTCAATTAACTGAAAAAAATCCTTCTTAACAATTGGGTTAATATCCTAAGTAATCAAAATGGGAAGCAGCATGGTGTAGTGGATAGAGCACTGGATTGGGAGTCAAAAGATCATGGGTTCTCATCCCGGTTCCACTGCTTGTCTGCTGTGTGACCTGGAGCAAATCACTTCACTTCTCTGGGCCTCAGTTACCTCATCTGTAAAATGGGGATTGAGACTGTGAGCCTCACATGGGACAGGGACTGTGTCCAACCCCATCTGCTTGTATCTGCCCCAGCTACTTAGTATAGTGCCTGGCACACAGTTAGCACTTAATAAATACCATAATCAAATCAAATCAAAAGGCCCTGTATGTTTGTTAACCTGCATAACTATATCTTTCAAGAATTAAGAATTGATACAAGTGGCAAAGTTGAGCACGGGCCTGGGATTAAGAGGCCCTGGGTTCTAATCCCAGTTAGGCCACTTGCCCGCTGTGTGAGCTTGGGCAAATCACTTCACTTCTCTGTACCTCAGTTAGCTCATCTGTCAAATGGGGATTAAGGCTGGGATTAAGACGTATCTACCCCAGTGCTTACTACAGTCCCTGGCACATAGTAAACACATAAAATACCAGAAAAAAAGATAAAAGATGAAGCTATTGCCTCTGGCTCACCAGCACTTGGCTGCTGCTAACTCATAGTCAATAGTATTTATTGAGCCCCTGCTGGGTGCACAGCACTATATTAAGCACTTGGGAGAGTGCAAGAGAGTACAAGAGAGGCAAACTATTGACTCACTTATTTGTTCGAAACTGTTTACAAAGATTAAATAGCTGCCACAGCCTTCTCCTTACCCTGCTCTTTGCTCTTCCGCAGTTACTGACTGTGACTGGAACCCCCCTAACTTTAAAAGGAATGCAATTATTCCTTAAAACCTGCCGCATTTCCCTCCTTCTATAGCCTTCACCATCTCCTCCACGCAAAGGCAACAACTGCCGGCTCTCTCTATAACCCCACCAACGTTTAATAATTCTGGTTTTTGTTAAGTGTCTATTGTGTGCCAGTCACTGTACCAAGTGCTGGGGTGGGAACAGTCCCAGTCCCACTTGGGGCTCACAGTCTCCATCATCATTTTACAGATGAGGTAAATGAGGCCCAGAGAAGTGAAGTGACTCATCAAAGGTCACCATGCAGGCAAGGGGCGGAGTTGGAATGAGAACCCAGGTCCATCTAACTCCCAGGCCTGGGCTCCATCCACTCTGCCATGCTGCTTCTCGAGGGAGGGCACGGGTCCAGCCCTGCCCCTCAAGGTGCCATGGCTGTGCCGGAGTCCACTGCCCATGTCCAACTTGTACTTCCCAAGCGCTTAGTACAGTGCTCTGCACAATCAATCAATCAATCATATTTATTGAGCGCTTACTGTGTGCAGAGCACTGTACTTAGCGCTTGGGTGCACACAGTAAGTGCTCAATAAATACGATTGAATGAATGAATGAATGAATGAGACCCTTGGGGCCCTGGTCAGTGGGAGAGGGAGTGTTTCACCTCCCCAAAGGTCTCCTTTCCCCAGAACCCATCAACAGTGTCTCCCTTGGGGGGGACATTCAGTCAATCAATGGTATTTACTGAGCACTTACTATGTACAGAGCACTGGACTGAGAGCTTGGGAGAGTCCAGTACAACAATTAACCAACACGTTCCCTGCCCACAATGAGCTTACAGTTTAGGAGGGACATTGGCAGAGAGACAGAAGGGTGGAGGGATGGAAGGAGGAGCAGAACCAATGAGGGGCACATACATCATCAATCGTATTTATTGAGTGCTTACTGTGTGTACAGCACTGTACTAAGCGCTTGGGAAGTACAAAATGGCAACATATGGAGACAGTCCCTACACACACACATACACACACCCTGCCTGCCCCCCAAAACTGAAGGCGACAGCTACATTGAATGGCTGGAGTTAATCTGGGTGGACTTCCTGGAGGTGGCAGGTGTTTAGTAGAGAGTTTAAGGGGCAAAGTGGAGGGGAGAAAGGTAGGGAAGCAGCATGGCCTAGTGGATAGAGCACAAACTGGGAGTCAGAAGGACCTGGCTTCTCATCCTGACTCTGCAACTTGTCTGCTGTGTGACCCTGAGCAAGTCACTTCACTTCTCTGGGTCTCCGTTACCTCATTTGTAAAATGGG